>NW_017306314.1:596450-604877 GCF_000935625.1 Nanorana parkeri
CAGGTTTACTTGAAAACTAGATTTTCCAAGAAATCTAAAATGAATGAGATTAAAAAAAAATTAAACCATTTACTTACCTGACAACAGTGCGGAGTAAGGCAGACCTGGCCTCATTATGAAAAGTTATGACAACACTTGTTGCTGGTAAATCTGTTTTCCAGTGCTTTTTTCGGCATCTATAAAACATTAACCAAACAGTATTCTGAAATAATAAGTATTAACAAAAACAGATAAAACAAGAAGAAATGCAGTCTATATTTAAATGCATAGATGCCTACATTTCAGAATAATTTTTGGATACTCTTAGCTGTTGAGTCAGTATATGTGATACACAAAAGCTGTTCCAAATGTTACAACTCATTTCAAGAACTAATCACTAGGATTTCATAAGACACAAAAAGGCATATAATGTGAAAAACAACCATAAAATAATAATAATAATTTGGCAATGGATCTCTCTGACAGGTTTATTAAATGTCTGCTCTGCAGCACAGACCCAAACACTTGCTAGTACATATACAAATAAGAAAAAAAAAATAGAAGGGCGGCTCAAGCACTATATATGTTATTAATAAGTCTTCAAAAATCCTACGCTCCACTACCCAGAAGTTTGGGGAAGCACTGCTGTTGACCTGCACGCACCTAGCGGCGGTGTATGGCAGGATGGTTTTTTTTTTGCCACACATAGAATAAAAACTGCAATGTGTCATGTTATTCATTACTTTTGCATTTATCTAAAAAAAGCTAACTAATGTGTAAGTAATCCCGGCCAGGTCCACTATCTGCAAGGAGTTTGCATGCTCTCCCTGTGCTTGTGTGGGTTTCCTCCGGGTACTTTGGTTTCCTCCCACACTCCAAAGACATGCTGGTAGGTTAATTGGCTCCTCTCTAAGTTGGCCCTCTATGTATGCATGTGAGATAGGGACCTTAGATTGTAAGCTCCTTGAGGGTAGGGACCGGTGTGAATGTGCTACTATGTAAAGTGCTGCGTAAATTGTCGGCGCTATAGGAATACCTGTAATAAATAAAAGTGTTTAATACTACTTTAACAATACAACCTTGCCTATAAAACACGCACATCCAAAAACTTTCATACTGGGCAATCAGTACACTTGTGACCAGGAATCATTAGAAATATAAGTACAAGTTTATGCTCTAATTATGTTGCAACAAAGTTCATAAAGATGCATCTGAATAATAGACAGTTCAGCAAAAATATGTCAGTTGCTGGGTAAATCTCTCCAATGTATTTGGAATGGTAGCTTTACAATGATCAGTACGAGTGGAAGCTCCCAATAGTGATCACAGACATGTTTGCTGTTACAGGCTGTGACAACATGTCATTCAACATTTTCTGGTCAAGTGGTGATGGAAGTTACTGTCCCCTTATACAACATCAGCTAGACAGAGGGGAGTTTTTTCCAATGGCAACATGCAGCAACCATGTGCAATCCACATACAGCAGCTACTAAAATGATTGGTTCCACCAGTTAGGTGCAGCTAAATTCTGAAAGCCTGTAGCACTGCATCCAACCTACCCACACACTGGTGTCACGCTGAAAACCTACAGCAATCCTGAGATTATGGGCATGATCAATAAGTAGGTTTACATGCTTTTAGATTGATATGGTTATTAGGAGTGGGATAGAACTTGTGAAAGTCAAAAAGTCAACACAGAAATACATATTTATTTTTAGTTTTTGACCATGGTCAAAAACGAAAAAATGTATATACAGTTACCGGCCACTTTATTAGGTACACCTGTTCAATTGCTTGGTAACACAAGTTGCTAATCCGCCAATCACATGACATCAACTCAATGCATTTAGGCATCTAGACGTGGTGAAGACGACTTGCTGAAGTTCAAACTGAGCATCAGAATGGGGAAGAAAGGGGATTTAAGTGACTTTGAACGTGGCATGGTTGTTGGCGCCAGATGGGCTGGTCTGAGTATTTCACACAGCCATCTCTAAGGTTTACAGAGAATGGTCCGAAAAGAGAAAATATCCAGTGAGTGGCAGTTGTGTGGACGAAAATGCCTTGTTCATGTCAGAGGAGAATGGGCAGACTGGTTCGAGAGGATAGAAAGGCAGCAATAACTCAAATAACCAATCGTTACATCCGAGGAATGCAGAATACCATCTCTGAGCGCATAACACGTCGAACCTTGAAGCAGATGGGCTACAGCAGCAGAAGACCACACCGAGTGCCACTCCTGTCAGCTAGGAACAGGAAACGGGGGCTACAAAATCGTACAGGCTCACCAAAATTGGACAATAGAAGATTGGAAAAACGTTGCCTGGTCTGATGAGTCTCAATTTCAGCTGCGACATTCAGATGGTCGGGTCAGAATTTGGCACAAACAACATGAAAGCATGGATCCATCCTGCCTTCTATCAACGGTTCAGGCTGGTGGTGTAATGGTGTGGGGCATATTTTCTTGGCACACTTTGGGCCCGTGATGCTATCATGTCAATATGGACCAAAATCTCTGAGGGATGTTAGCAACACCTTGTTGAATCAATGCCACGAAGAATTAAAAGGCAGTTCTGAAGGCAAAAGGGGGGTCCAACCCAGTACTAGCAAGGTGTACCTAATAAAGTGGCCGGTGTATATATTTCTGTATTGACTTTCTATAAGTTATATCCCACTCCTAATAACCATATGAATCTAGAAGTTTGTAAACTTACTTACTGAAGATGCCCATAGGATGTACTTCACCTCAAAGCACTGACACAATTTTACTTAGCTCCTGCCGTCACAATTCTCAGAGCCTGCCTTCTGAACTACAACTCAATGGCTGTGGAATGTAACAATTATTGCTTGTTGGAAGCAATGCATTACGGGATATGTAGTCTAGAGAAAAGAGGGAAGCAGTGCAGGGCCCCGACCCTTTGCTTTTGCAACCCCAGTTCTCATTTGTCTACTTTAAACTTCTCACGGTACTAGTAAAATGCAGCATCTACTTGAATAAAGCTTTTAAAAAGCAGGGGATAGATGGGAGGATAAAAGCATTTTATTTTTTTTCCCCAGAAGAGGAGGTTTCTAAATGAACCACCTTTCTCATGCATGCCTCAGATACTAGTTAATTTCGGTATACTTCCAAACGTTTTTTTTTATTTGAGCCATAGGATTTATTGCATTAACAAATATATACTGAAAGCAATTTGAGATTTGAATGGTATCAGAATGTTGCAACATAATGCAGTAATGCTCTTTATGGTTAATGAGAACAGCCTTTCATAATTAGTAGCATTTAAAAGTACTAATGACTGGAAACTTTTGTAACAAAGTTGTTCCTTAGCATTCCGATGAGAAGCATTCACAATGAGAAACAGCCACATTAATTCCCAGGCTGCAGGCCTTTAAATCGTCTAAATCTTCTTTCAACATACTGCATTCTAAATACAGATGGATCATTTGATCTGCTTAAATCTTTTTCATCCTTCTGCAAATTCCACCAATACATACTGCATGCATCTATGCAATACAAGGTTTCCAAATTCCCAATTATATGACAAGCAGCTCAAGCCATCAAGAACATTTAAATATTTATATAGCAACAGTGCAGGAAACTAAAGTATATTTACCGTGTACACACAGGAAGGAATCATTATCCCGTACAATGCTTGCCAAATAATATTCTAAAAGGCTTGGAGTTTGGGCAGAATTGAGACTCTCTATGATGAACAACATAACACATAGCTCCCACATGAAAAGGAATGTTACCAAGAAGAACTCCATCCAATTTTGGATAGTTTAGATGGGTTGTAATCTCTGTATGGTTTTTATATTGAAGTATGTGACCCTGCGAGATCTGCCTCCACTTCCTGTAACAGAGACATGGCAGTAACAGAACAGATATCTTCCCAAAAATATGTTTCTGTTAACAGTTGTCACCAGACATGGTGTCCCTCTTTGGAAGGCATTCCCTCTAATTCTGTGCTGGTGACATCTGCAAAACTGTGGATTTCTGCTCCCTTTTAAGCTGGTCATATACTTGAACATCTGATTGTATAATCTCTGTAGAACCTCCTTAATATTTACCCAAACTATGCGATACAAGGTCACACCTAAACAATCCATTTCATTTGTATAAAATCAGGCAGGCCTTTACAGTTTATGGTAAATATTAGGGAAGCCTTTACAAATCATACTGAATAAGGCAGGGTAGCCAAATTTGGGCGCTCCACCAGTGGTGAAACTACAAATGCATGACAAATCATGCATCTGCCTCTGAAAGTCGTGCCTGTGGCTGTCAGACTTCTAATGCCCTATGGGACTTGTAGTATAGGGTCGAAGTTTGGCTAACCCTGGCATAGGGTATGATGGTCAGCTCTAACCCTTGTGACAAACATCATCTTCAAACCAATACTGATATGATGCTAAGAGAGTTTTGCAAATTATGAACAATAAAGACATACTTGCAGTGTATTGTGCAAATATAGAAATACTCAGTATCCAAGAGGAGCTAAAACAAATCATTTGAGAATTGAGATGAAGATGTGCTCACCTTAAAGAAAACCCGTGACAAATTGTACTACCAGGTGAAATAATTAACTGTTCCTTTAACCAATCTTCCCTAACCTTCAGAGATGAGCAAAGGTGACCCAGGGTGAGCGCAATGTCTCCTGTCAATGACAGTGAAGATCTATGGATGGTGCCACTTTTGTTCCTAGGGCTCAGCAAGGTGACAACACAAGGTTGGCAGTCATAATTGAAAGCCACAACTGTCCAACATCTGATTTACAATTTGGTGGCTGTACTTCAACGCAGTGGAAAATTGCTGAGCAGAACTTAAAGCGCTGAATTATCGATACTTGGTTATGAATAGCAGCACCGATTTCTAAAAATACAAAAGGCCACCATACAAGTGGCTACATCATGCTTCCATGCATCTACCTCCTGTTAAAAACTACAGAAGACATAGGGCTTAATTCAAAAAGCTTTACAGCATGAAGGCCGATTTCCTGGGGTGACTACTTTTGTTCCCCATGGTCAGCGTGTGTGTAGTAAAGTAGCCATCGCTCCAAGCTTTCTACCATGATGGACTACAATCTCAATACAAATTGGTAAACTAAAAGTGAAAATGTAGTCCATCATGGTAGAAAGCTTGGAGCAATGGCTACTTTGCAACACACACGCTGACCATGGGGGACAAAAGTCCATATATAGCAATAGTGATGAATATTTCTTGTTCCTTCACGAAATGCACCACGTGTACCACACCATATATAGGGGTGCTCACCTTATTGATAGACCCCAACAAAAAGGTCAAATCAGGCAATTCCCTTCTTAACCAGGGGAGGGGGGCCCTCATCTCTCTCTCTCTCTCTCTCTCTCATATATAATTTTAAAACCAACCCCGTCGCCCCTGCTATCTGCAAGTGAATGGGCATTGTGTGTCTGTGTGTGTAGTGCTGCCCCCATTTCACTTTGTCATATTGTGGTAGCCGGGCAGGAGCACTCTTTAAACACGCACAATGTGCATTGAAGGGTAAGTTCGCTTTCCCAAGTGGGAAAATGGAACTACTCACTCAAATCTGGACCCCTCCTACCTCCCTGCTATACTTACCTTTCGGCGAACGGTCCATCCCCTCCTCCAGTACGGGTGTACTATCTGTACCCTATACTGCCATCCAGCGCAGCCCTGCACTGTGGATTTTGAATTTCGCTTGCTTACCAATGTGAAGCGCTTCTTAGCATGGTGAAGTACGGTTAAAAACATTTTTGTATGAGGACCATAGATTGTCATGAGGGACAGTAGTTTGGGCCCCCACTTTAGTCCTTGGACAAGTAGTTATTTAAAAAATGTCCACACCCCTTTAATCACTCTCTACTCTATCCAAAACCAAAATACAAAGTTGTATTTACACGCATTTTAGGGGACAATTCTTTATAAGTGGGCAAAGGAGAAAAAAAAATTAAAGGAAAACTTATTAAAAGCAACCAAAATACGTGTCCAATGTCATTTGATACAAAAGAATGAGAACTCTGGTTGTTGTGGACAAGTATCTCTGTTCTCAATTTCTCTAGTTGTAATGAATCAATCCCCAGTGACGAAGGATTAGAGATAAAGGACGTGGTTAATTTAATGATGTAGCCAGGCGATAAGGAGGGCACAGCTTGTCAAATACATTCATTAAATGCTAACCAATTCTCTTAAATTCCAGACAGATCAGAATATTTATCTCCCTTTGGAAGTTTGCATTAGAGTGTTGCGTCAGTATTATAATAACTCGGATTGTTCAGTTGCCATGACAATGCCCTTTTTAGAGCAATACTCTGTTCAGGTTTTGCTCTTTGTACCATCTGCTGCAGCATCAGTTGCTGAATGAAGGAAATGTGCTTGTCTGACAGCCGCTTTTGTCTGTGTTGTTGTGGGTTCAGAGCTGCCGCAAAGAATACAAAATCGGAAAATTCTGGTAAATTCTGGTAAAAGATAGAAACTCAGCAGGTTAGGGCCACATGCAGAAGAACTCCAAACTGAAATAGGTCAGTGCTATTAGGATCTGGGAGACAATGGCATGATAGTGTACATCTCTCAAGGACTTTAGTAATGAGATTGTAGGGCACATTGACACCGGCAGCGCACACTACTGCTGACAGGAAGAGAGCAGACTGACAGAGATGACCTCACCAGTCTGCTTCTTCTCCTTCACTGTCCAATCGAAGGCTGTGAGCACGGACAACACCTAGGTGTATTAACTGCAGTAGAGAAAAGTCAGGTATCAGACTTCCAGCCTCCATCTGTATCTACGGTCTCGGATGAAATGACCCTTTAACCACTTAAAAGGGTATTTAATCCCCCGAAGATTGTTTGCATATATCTACTGCTAGCAGTAAGCAGTAGATGTATGCAAACACATTTTTTTTGAAAAAAGAAAAAAAAAAAGTTACCGAAACCTGTGCTCCGCCACACGCTCCTATCCGAAGATCTGAAGATTCTTGGGCAGCCGAAAATAAACATGGGGCGGCGCATGCGCAGTTCAGATCTTCGGCCAGGAGACGGGGAGAAACACAAGGTAAGTCAATGCAGGCAGCGTGCACCCGCACAGATACCATGGGACACAGAAGACACACCAGTCAGCGCTGGATCAGAGACCGGCACCAGCACTGGAGGGACAGATGAAAACGACAGCAAAGAAGATGATGATCGGATCAAGAGGCATCATGTAAGGTAAGTGCATACACCAACATGGGGGGGAAACATTTTTTGACTTTAATGTTACTTTAAGCACCAGCAGCTGTTTTAAAATAGCGTTAGGATGGCGGCCATTTGTCCCAGCGTTTTAAAACAGTCCTGTCCAGCTCCGGCCTGCAGCAATAGATCACTTTAAAAACGCCTGTACAAACACTAAAGGCCTGAAAAAAACACCCAAAGACGCTCAGCTCAAGTGTGAATGGAGCCTTATTCTAATTCACTACAAGCTGGAAGAATTACTTCATTTGTATAATTACATGAAGAAAGTGGCAGGTGGTGGCTCACAAGACCTCATATACATGACAGATAAAAGCTCTTATAATCTATTCCAGCCTTAGCTGCCGTCCTCCTTCAAAGTAAATGTGTGTTGCTCAGTTGTACTTGACATTCTTCATTTCAGTTTAACCCTTTCACTGCCAGCGCTGTATCTCTTATGGCGGTGGCTGCGGGCCCTTGTAGACAGACTCCCGGCAGCTATAGCCACCCGGACATTTTAAGTCATGTTATTTTACATATTACAAATATATATATCTCCGGGGTTTTAAGTCATTTTCAGGCCTAGAATATGAATGATAAATGTGTGAAAAAAACTTCAAGGTGACGAAAAGGTTTAAGCCCCACGATCGCAAAAATATGAACCGTATTTTGATGGGTAATACTAGGGATGCACCGATACTGATACTAGTATCGGTGCCGATACCGAGTATTTGGGTGAGTAATCATACTCGCCCAAATGCTCCGATACCTAGCACGAGTACTTCCTGTATCAGGAAGCCGGGCAGCGCATCATTACACGCTGCCTGGTTTCCTGATTGGCCAGGAAATGGCTCCATGCTCTCTCGATTCCCTTTAAGAAAAAGTATCTGAAATTGGTATCTGTGAGTACTTGATCAAAAGTATCGGTACTCGGTCTTCAAAAAGTAGTATCGGTGCATCCCTAGGTAATACCCATAATGCTAGTACTTGGATATTTTTTTTACCCCTCCACAAAAAGCATAATTCCAGGGTAAGGGTCATTCCACTTTCCCAGGCAAATTTGGGAAAATGGAATTCGTCCCCCAATTACTTTTACCCGTCAATGATCGCACCTTCCCCTACGCGCCTCCCAGTGTAACATCCATACTCTGTACACGGGATTGCAGCCCTGATGTATCCATTTCAAATTTTTGCACGCTAATACGGAGCACTCGCCATTTGTGAGTGAAATACATCCTTCATAAATG
>NW_017306314.1:605012-615712 GCF_000935625.1 Nanorana parkeri
GGTTGAAGGGCAAGAGCCGGGGGGGGGGGGGGGAGGGGGCAGATTGGTGGGGGTAACTCCATTTTCCTAAAGTGGATAAAACAGAAATAAAGTCATGTAAACTTAAAAATAAATGTAAAATTAAAGAGGAATAAATACACTGAATACTATCATTGCTTTAATTCGGAAAACTGTATGCAATCAATACAATACTTTTTATAGTATTATAGGGAACAGCTTACAAGGAACACCCCGGTCAGGTGATTTTTTTTCCCCCCAACTTTGTCCCTTTGATATTTCCTTTCACCTGCTGTGCTGAATACACAACAGGAAATGAGAGGTTGTCACCAGAACAAGTGTCTTCATTGGAAGATTCCCCCACTATTAGTGATCAGATGACAACTCAAAAATATTCCCTCACTTTCAGCCCCCAAGATAATGGTCAGTAGGATAAATTGAGTGTCTCTCCCTAGTATGGAAGTAGCCAGCACTGAAACCCTGACAAAGTTTGTGACCAACATACAAAAAAATATATATACATACTGGTCATGTCTTGTATCAGGAACACTTCTGTCCATGCGCAATTTGTCACTTTCCAGTTGATTAAATTTATTACGTGCATAAGCATCTTGACCAGGTCGCACTACAGTGACTCCAACATAAGCATCTTGGTCGAAGTCCTGCCACCGTACCTTACCTAAAAATAAAAAATAAATCAATCATTCAATTGTTTGGTTTAACAAAACAAGCGAAAAAGAACATTATGGACGTGCAAATAAAATTCAGATTCTATTGCAAGCTCTAGTGGTGGATTAACTGAGGAATAATAAACCAATTAAACCTTCAGTTAAAATTGTCTAAACACATTCCTGGTGCATTAAAATAAAAAAGGTGTTCAATGTCTTACAGTTAGTTTTCTTTCTAAGCAGCTACAGCCCGAGTAGAAAAGCCTGACCCCAGCCAGTCCTGCTGCCAAGCAGGACCCTTACTCTCTATTGGTAAACAGAAATCCTCCTGCAGAGGCCAATATGCACCCTGCCGAGTCAAAGTCAGAGCACTCCACAACCAGCAGGGAGCATGAACTTTGCTGATTGCAGAGCTATAGGTCTGATTCAGCCGGGGGTCTGTTGGATCTCTGCAGAGAGGCCACTGCTCCCCCACAAAGAGGATCCCACTGACTTTTTTTACTCAGGCTGTACCTGTTTTACAAAAAAGTAATTGTAAAAGAGTGAACACCTTTGGTTCTGAAAGCTCAGTATATTGCGAGGTACAGCTCCTGGTATACTGAGACCGCCGCAGCCGGGACGGATCCCGACAATGCTGTCGAGATCCGCCTAGCTGCGTAAGTGACAGCTGGCTCTGCCTATCCAGAGGCACAACCAGCTGTACCTGCCCCCTCCCGTTCCTCCAGTTAGCTAGGGTTGCCACCTGTCCAGGATTCACCCGGACAGTTCGGGTTTTGAATGCTGTGTCCAGGTTTCATGGCAGCTGAGACTTGGGACACATGATGTCAGACAGACAGGGGCAACCAAAATTAAGATAGGGGCTATCGGCCCCCCAGTAAAAATAGTCTCAACTTTCATATTTACACATGAATGAGTGACGTTATTTACATAAGAATAAGCCACGACTCATTCTCCCCAAAAAATGTCCGTGCGTCGCTAGAGTGTTCGGGTTTCGCTGGAAGAAAAGGTGGCAACCCTACAGTTAGCGCTGGAGGATCAGAGCGGGGGGGGATCCCTGCGGGGAGCCACTGTCTGCAGGGAGATGATCGAGAAGTGAGCGAGCGACTGTATGTGTTCACTCACTTCCCGATCTATTGAGCTGACGTGTGACAGTTTCATTATCACACGTTGGCTCAAAATATGAGGATGAGTGATTTTCACTCAACTCATAGTTCTCCTTTAAGTTTCAATTAGTCAATTAGTCTCCAAGTATAAAGAGTTCTCAATATGTAATTTTGTTCTGCAAACTTAAAATCAACCCCTTCCTACACACAAATTACTATAAACGCAGGTATTTTGCCTCCAGACATTTCAGGTAAGTACACCTTAAGTTTTTGTAGGCAGTTGCTATGTGGTCTCTCTGTCCTTACTATGTTCTGGCTGCTTCTATTTTCTATTAAATAAATGGAAAAGGCCCAAACATAAGTTTGCACACATTCTGGTGCCTTGAGAATTACAAATTCCTTTATCTGATATCATAAGGCAATGTAGCAGCCCATCCCAACCCTGTCATACAAAAAGTAAATTATTAAAGTTTTGAAAACGGACGCTTACATTTAATCTTAGGGCTCAGTCACACTAGATGCAGTGCGTTCCGCCCGATTTTTGCAGGAACGCACTGCCTCACTTTTTAGTGGGGTAGGAGGGGGCGTGGTGGGCCATTCAAGTGAATGGCGCCGTAGCCACGCCCTCCGGCCGCAATGCGATCCGTCGCACGCCATCCGAACCTGTGCGGTGCAATCAAAATGCTACAAGCATTTGAATGGCCCGCCACGCCCCCTCCTGCCCCACTAAAAAGCGAGCCGGCCGCAATGCGAGGCAGTGCGTTCCGGCCAAAATCGGGCCGGAATGCACTGCATCTAGTGTGACTGAGCCCTTTAACCCAAAATAAAGATCCTGTATGCTTCTCATCAGAAGAGATGTAAAAACAATTCACACATCATGTGCCAGTTTAATTATTTTTTCTATTACCCAAAAGCTCAGATAACTCACATCAGAGGCATAAACACCAACAAAAGGTCTAGCCGCGTTAGTTATTTTCTTTGTTTTAATGCCATATTAATGATGCCTCAGCCTACCAGCATCCCTCTTCTTTGTACTCCCAACAATCATGAACCTGACAGACAAAGCAATTTAAAAGATAGATGACATACCTAGAACTGCCATTGCAGAATTGCATTATCGGTTTATCTTTGTATGTAACTGATGAGAAAATGTAAGATGCTGAATACAAAAACACTGGTACAAACCACTTCTAAATATCCCTTTAGACCTCTAAAGGGGGGCTTATTAGTTGCAATCATGCACTATCAGTTAAAACAACGCACAGATCCCCTGCTGGTCTGAGCAATACAGAACGGATGGATGTCACCGTAACCGAACTTACCAGGCCTATAGGGAGTTGGATGTAAAGGAACATGCGTCCATTTACATTAGATTATCCTCAAACCATCAATATTAGGTCTGCAAAAACCTGGAACTCAGTTACCTTTTTTTCTTTACAGACCAAGGCAGTCAGGATAATCAGATGTAAATGGACCTACAGACGTCTGTTTAGATCTGGCTGTCCATAAACTAAAGGTGCCCACACACCCTGCGATAATGGTACGGTAATTGCGGGAAATCCCACAATCGTACGATTATCGCAAGGTGTGGAAGGCGTGCGACCGTTTCTACTGTACGGTCGCACGACTTTTATCTTAGGAACAGGTTCGAAACCCCGCCGAGAATCGTACGATGTTCGGCGGGTGTGTGGCATGTTCGTAAGATAAATGCCGCAAGGGCTGGTTTGCGCAAGTGCACACTGCCCGCTCAGCGTTGCGGTTACCGGAAAGCCCGCCCCTCAGCGTGGCGGGCTTGCGATTATCGCAAGTATGATCTGCCTGTCCAAGATAGGCAGATCGTATGTTTTTTTAATTACCGTACAACCATCGCAAGACAAATGTCTTGCAATGGTTGTAAGGTCTGTGGCCAGCATAACATTGGGCTTCCGATCAGATCCACCTGAAAAACTGATTGGCGGACCTGATCGGACTACCTATCTCAAAGGGGGCCTTAAACACGTTTTGAGGTTTAGATATACTTGCGTTGGATACAACGGGGAATGATTAAAACGTGTCAGATTATTGTTTATCCCTCTAGGTTAAGTTAGGGAGATTTCTATTCACTATTCAACAAGGATAAAGAAGACATCTCTACAAAGTGAAAGAATACCCCTTAGTCTCCAGAACAGGTGTTTCCATGGAAAGCACAGACAGCAATACAAGTCTGATATATGTGCAACCCTTCACCACATCACATTTGGCTTTAGATACACTAAAAATCCTTCGTCGAATCACATCAGAGTATTTACCATCTTCACCAAAAACATGCCACTGTCTAAGAAAAATATAGAATTTAACAAAACAAGCATTATTGATGGCCTACAAACTCCCCCTTATTGGGCTGGAGTCTACAGTATACAGCAACTAATCTACATAGACCACGAAAGGAGCACTGCTTATAGACCTTTAAAATCATGAAAATCCCCCCCAGAAAAATATTTGATTCCACAAGACACACATACCCTTTAAAAAGAACCCCTCGGTGCAACCCATGTTAGGAATTGACCCATCAAAACTCATGGAGGGGAATTGATCAAAACTGGAGCAGACAAAATCTGGAGCAGCTGTGCATGGCAACCAATCAGATTCCATGCACAACCCCTCTAGATTTTGTCTGCTCCAGTTTTGATCAATTCCCTTCATAATGTCTCTAATATACAACTACAAGTGTGGTTGTTTGGAATGTGGGCCTTGCCCTCATTCAAGGACACCAGAACCACGAGGTCAAAAACAAAGCAAAGAAATCAATATGCCAGCTATAATTATGGAGTATATATAGTGTATATGTAAACCTGTAGATGGACTACACAAAAAAAGTACACAAAAAGTACAGACTTTTCAGAACAAAATTGACAAACAGTTCACAAAAGTCCTTGGTCTAAACCAACAGCTGTAAGCACACTTGTTAGATAATCCAAAAAAAATATGGGTGGAATAGATCAAAACTGGAGCAGACAAGAACTGGAGCAGATGTGCATGGCAACCAATCAGCTTCTCTCTTCCGTTTGTTCAGTTAAGATTTGAAAATTAAAGAATGGTTACCATGCACAGCTGCTCCAGTTTTTTATCAATTCCCCCCTATGTGTTTTCAGATCTCACACAGCATGCATGCTATAGAAAATTTACAATTTTAAGATAGGATTCCCACTACTGGACAGCAGAGTTCAAAGATATACAAAAAGTCAATGATGTCAATTGTATATATCCAAATGTATATGTACATAC
The DNA here is from genome assembly GCF_000935625.1 of Nanorana parkeri. Lineage (NCBI taxonomy): Eukaryota > Metazoa > Chordata > Amphibia > Anura > Dicroglossidae > Nanorana > Nanorana parkeri. Next base: position 610,045 of record NW_017306314.1, read on the forward strand.
GGCAATATATATTTGGAAAATCTTCTAGAATCTTAATTCGATATCCTCATCAGGACTTAAACCTAGTCCTCCTTGTTATCATACATTTGTATATTCATAGACATCCCCATTCACGCATCCCATGTTGGCCCCGCCCCAGATACCATGGAGACCAGGACGCAATAAGTCAGGATCTACACAACCCATTGTACACCACAGGGAGATCCCAGTACATAGCAGGAACATGTATGACAACACAGAACTCACTGAAAACAAATACATATATTGTTCCCCGCCAGGTTTCTTACTATGCAATTAAGGGGAGATTCAAAGCAGCAAGTAATACGATGACTGGTTAGATGAAGTGAACACAGCTTCATGTGCTAGCTAAAATCCTGCTTTTCCCTTTTCTTTCCTGGCAAATGATTTTAAGTGAACACAGCTTCACTTTATTTGCCATCACTCAATTTGAAAAAGAACATACACCGATTAGCCATAACATTATGACCACCTGCCTAATATAGAGTAGGTCGCCCATTTGCCACCAAAACAGCCCTGATCGATCGAGGTATGGACTCCACTAGACCTCTGAAGCTATGCTGTGCTCTCTTGCACCAAGCCATCAGTAGCAGATCCTTTAATTCCTGTAAGTGGCGAGGTGGGGCCTCCATAGAGCTGACTTGTTTTTCCAGCACATCCCACAGATGCTCGAATGGACTGATATCTAGAGAATGTGCAGACTAACTCAACACCTCAAACTTGTTGTGTTGCTCAAATCATTCTTGAACCATTTTTCCAGTGTTGCAGGGTGCATTATCCTGCTGAAAGAGGTCACTGCCATCAGTGAATATCATTTCCATGAAGGGGTGTACTTGGTCAGCAACAATGTTTAGGTCGCTGGTACGTATCAAAGTAACAGCCACATAAATGGCAGGACCCAGGTTTCCCAGCAGAACATTGCCTCCACCAGCTTGCCTTCTTCACAAAGTGTATCCTGGTGGCATCTCTCCCTTCGGTGAGTGACATACGCACACTATCATCCACATGATGTAAAAGAAACCGTGATTTATCAGACCAGGCCACCTTCCCACATTGCTTTGTGCTCCAGTTCTGATGCTCATGTGCCCATTGTAAGCGCATTTGGCGGTGGACATAGGTCAGCATGGGTACCCTGACCAGTCTGCAGCTACACAACCCCATTCGCAACAAGCTGCAATGCACTGTGTGTTCAGACACCCTTCAAATGGGAACCAGCATGAACTATTTCAGCAATTTAAGCTACAGTAGCTCTTCTATTGGATCAGCCTTCACTCCCCACGTGAATCAATGAGCCTTGACCACCCATTACCCTGTCACCGATTTACTAGTTTTCCTTCCTTGGACCACTTTTGGTAGTTCCTAACCACTGCAGATCGCTCAAATCCTCACACTCGCCCATTTTTTGCTGCTTCCAACACATCAACTTCAGAGACAAAATGTTCACTTGCTGCCTAACATACCCAACGGACTTCCAGGTACCATTGTAACCAGATAATCAGTGTAATTCACGTCACCTCTCAGTGGTCATAATGTTATGGCTTATTAGTGTGTATATTTTTTTTTAGGTGAGCAGCCACTGCTCCTTTAGTAAATCAAACCTAGAGTGCATCTTTATTTCTATTTGGCATGCAATTGCAGCCATGCACTTTTATGTAATAGGAAAGGCATTCTTAATTACTTGTTTCATTCCTCAGCTGTTAAACTATTATTGAAAGCAGCAGACAACACACAAGTTTTAAATCTAGACAGGAGTAACCATCTCAAAAAAGGTGCCCATACACCTTGCGATCGTACGATAATCGCGGGAAATCCTGCGATTGTACGATAATCGGCAGGTGTAAGGAAGGCGTGCGACCGTTTCTACTGTACGGTTGCACGTCTTTTGTCTAATGAGCATGTTTAATCGTACGATTGTCGGCGGGTTTGTGGCATGCTCGTAAGACAAATGCCAAATGGGCCAGTGTGCGCAAGCGCACACTGCCCGTTCAGCATTGCAGTCAGCGGAAGCCCGCCCCGTAGCGGGGCGGGCTTTTGATGATCGCAAGTACGATCTGCCTGTCCAAGATGGGCAGATTGTACAAGCTTTTAATTAGCTTGCAACCATCGCAAGACAAAAAAGTCTTGTTGTGATGGTTGTAAGGTGCATGGGTACTTTAAAGGAGAACTATGGGGTCAGTGTTTTTCCCCATAGTTCTCCTTAGGGTAACGGGAGGACACAAACTAGCGTCCTCCCGTTACCCTAAGCTCAGTATACCGCGAGCTACAGCTCGCGGTATACTGAGACGCCGCAGCCGGAGCGGATCCCGACGTAGATGACGGGATCCGCCCAGCTGCGTGAGTGACAGCTGGCTCTGCCTATCTAGAGGCAGAGCCAGCTGTACCCGCCCCCTCCCCCGTCCGTTCCGCCAGTCAGCGCTGGCAGATCGGAGCGGGGAGAGGGGAATCCAGCCCCTCCCCCTGTCACGGCAGAGAGCCGTGACAGGATCGAGAGGTGAGCGAACCCGGTATGTGTTCGCTCACCTCCCGATCTACTGAGCCGACCTGTGACAGTCTCATTGTCACAGGTCGGCTAGAACTATGAGGTGAGTGGAAATCACTCATCTCATAGTTCTCCTTTAACCAGCTCTCATTCTCTTAAAATCTATCAAAACCTTAAAATGCTGCCAGCGCTGTATACAGTCCTGAGAATAAAAAAAAAAAAAAACACAAGCACTACTGACCGGACTTTGCAAAGGCAGATGCAGTAAACATTTACGGGGCTATTCACAAAAGGGTGAAGGGTTTGGAGAAGACAGAAAAAGTGAACAAGATTCTAGGACAACATAGCTGATAAAATTCTCCAATTCAGCTCACTTTCCAGCTCAGCTATGTTGTCCTAGATTGTTCACTTCTCCTGCATTCTCCAAACTCTTCACCCTTTTGTGAATAACTCTGTTAGAGCATGATGACCTAACATGAGAACCGGTACCAGACAGCCTGTTTGTGAAGCCCGTCTCCCTCACCTGAAAAGGTTTACTAAAAAAAGGCTCAATCCAGCAAGGCAGGAACTGCCCGAGCTACGGCTCGTCTCGCCAGACCTGCAATACTCTGATGAGTCACACAGCATAGGATAAGCAGTTCCATGTAGCAATTACATAAAATAAATATTAGATCCCTTAATTGTGTGCACTATTTCCTAAAAGCATATGACCAATTTTGAAGCCAAATTGGAATAAAACCTATATGTATATTTGTTACATGTTCTCATTCACATAGCACAACCTCTTTTTTTTATTAATTGCTGCTTGCATATTCCATGCCCGGTGTTGTGAATGAAAAGTCGCTCTGTATGGCATTTTGCTCTGGAATGCAAGGGGGGCTGAGCAGGATAATGTTAACAGAATTAACTCTGCGTGTACTGTGCTGGCAGAATCACATCATTTGTAAACTAGATTTCAACATTGTCCTAACAAAGGGTTAAATATATCGAAGCATTGTATGTTAATGAGGGGAAACTCAGCCAGTCCCTAGTCTTTCTATGGTCAGAGTTTCCGGTCACTTGGGAAAAAGGGAGAGAAGCTCCCAAAAGCCTGCTACACAGACATCTAAAAAGGTATAAGGTAAGAAATATATTTAAAAGGTATGCTGTGTGAATGGGAAGACAAACATATTGTGGGGATCTATTGCTCCTTTATACTAGGGGAAAGTAACATAGAAATACTTACCTTATTCTTATACGGTACTTACGTTAATCTGTGGTCCCAAAACAACCAGGGCTCCTCTTCGTGTAGACCTTCTTGTGGACCAGGAACGTGCGGTCAGGGGAGGCAGGCAGGTTGGACCAATGGCGCTTTGCCATTGGTCCAAGCCATCCACAGAGCTCACGCCTCTAACACAGAGTAGGGGGCTGTGACAGCTCTTGCCTCACCAAGTTAGGTTACACTAGTAGAGGCAGAGCCTCACCTAGTATTATAAAGGAAAAAAAGGTGTCAGCTTCAAGTCTGAAGCTGACAGCTTTTTCTCCATTCAGTGCGGCTTGTTGCAGGTTACACACCAGGGAAATCCTCCCCGCTGTGTAACCTGTCATTGATGGAGCGCTGCCTGTTAATTACAGGCAGCACTGCATCCGGCTTTTGACAGGTAGTTAGGTTACATAGCAGCAGGCTTCCCCACTGCTTTGTGTAACCTAACTTGGTGAGGCAAGAGCTGTCACAGCCCCCTACTCTGTGAGCTCTGTGGATGGCTTGGACCAATGACAAAGCGCCATTGGTCCAAACTGCCCAATCAAAAAAAAAAAAAGAAAACCCACTGAGGCCATGGGGGCCGATGCCTCAGCCGTGAGGGACAGGGAGGCTCCTCCCTTCCTCCGCCACACAGCTTGATTACCAAACTGGGGATTAATTGTATGCAATTAATTGTATGCTGTTTGGCCAGCTCGATGCCGATTGGCCTGGAAGCCGTCTTCCTGGGAGGCGGGTCATTACTCGCCACCCAGCTTCTTGATCGCACTGGAAGCTGTCTCCATGTTCCCCTACGGCACTGCCAGTCAGAGGAAATCTCCCTATGACCGAAAGTTTCGTTATCGGGGGAAGGTATCGGAGCATTTGGGCGAGTACGAGTACTCGCCCAAATAATCGGTACATTCCTAGATGATATATATCTATATAGAGATAGATATCTATCTATCTCTATATAGATATCTATATATAATTTTTGTATTTGTTTTTAAAGTGACATTAAAAGGCTAATTCCCCCTCCCCCTCCCAATGTTAGTGTAAGGACTTGCTTTAAATTATGCCTATTAATCCGATTATCTTCTTCTTTAGTGTAGTTTTCAGCTGTCCCTCCAGCGCTGGTGCGCCGAGTCCAGCGCTGACTCCTCTGTCCTCCTCTTCTCTCATGTCCCACGGTGTCTGTGCTGGTGCACGCAGCTCCATAGACCTTGTGTCTCTCCTAGTCTCCCGGCCGAACAATTAAAGTGCGCATGCGCCCGCCCCAAGATCCTTTGCGGCTGCCCTAGACTCTTCAGATGTTCAGACGGGAACGTGCGGCGAATACACAGGTAAGTTTAAACCGGTTTGAAAGGGTTTTTTTTTAAGTTTTTGCATACAATCGACTGCTTGCTAGCAGTAGATATATGCAAAAACACGCTGGGGGTTTATTAACCCTTTGACTTGCAAAATTAGTGTATGCAGAAGTGACATCATTATTAACCAGTTGACATCCATGGTGTTAAACCCCCTTCCCATCCAGGCCATTTTTCAATATTCAGCGCTGCGCTACTTTGACTGACATTTATTCCGTCATGCAGCGCTGTACTGAAATGAATTTTATACCCTTTTTTGGGGACAGATAGAGCTTTCTTTTGGTGGTATTTATTCACCATTGGGGTTTTTATTTTTTACTATATTAAAAGGAAAAATTACCGAAATAAAAAAAAAAAACAGTTTCCCCTATATTAAATGATAAAAACATTTATTATTACCCAATTTTTTGGTAAAATATAAAAGACGGGGTCACGTCGGGTAAAAAGACACCAAACATGTCAAGCCTTAAAATTGCGTGCGCACGCAAAACCTAAAAAAACGATAATACCCAAAATTGGCCCTAGGCGACGCTTTAAAAGCTGTTACCGCTCATCAGTTTAGTGTTATCAGTGATTGATGGCCCT
>NW_017306314.1:616199-664522 GCF_000935625.1 Nanorana parkeri
GTGAGGGGTCAGTGGGGGGGACCGGCGGTGGCCGCTGGAAACGAGCACATATAGACGATCGGCGGGCTATGGAGCCGCTGATCGCCTATATGTGAAACACCCGTTACCAGGTGTTTGCATTGGTCGGGTCTTTTCTGCCCGTGCGTGCACGCTAGGGGGCGCGCGCTCGAGCAGAAAAAAAATGCCGTCTGGCGACGGCAACCCGCCAATGCAGCAGTGCCGTCCGTCCGTTTTTTTACAACGGGCGGACGGCAAGTGGTTAAAAGAACACTGAAGTTATTTAAAAATGTAAGAAAAATTCAAACAGTTTATAAAATTTCAATGAAAGCTTTCAAAACAGAAAATCAAAAAACTGTAATATTAATAAAAATGAGTAAATCACATGCAGTAAAATCAAATGTTACCCGGTGGAAGGGTTTTGAAGCTTTGAGTTTTCTCTTCTTCATTTACACTGTGTGGATCTTTTCTTTTAAGCACACCAATATCGTTCCAACCATCCTACAATAAAATAAAAATGTTCATTATTTTATGAAGCAATAACTACCGCTAAACAACAACATTCAACCCTGAAACTCAATATTTAGGTCTGTTGTACACAGAACAATTGTCAGAAGTCAAAAATCATCAAAACATAAAAATATGGATCTAAAATACAAAAAGAGAAGACTGAAGTTTGAACTCCAGTCATAATCTGATGTTTCCACCATTTATAGCCAAAATATAAGCAATCATGCGATATAGAAGTGCTATTAGGAGGAACACAGGACATGCATGTTAGTGGTTTAAAAAAAAAAAAAGTATAATAAATAGGTCAGCTGGCTATAAATATTCATTTTTGTTAGGGCTTGTTCATACCAACTCCAGACCAGACCTGGATATGCTTCTGCAAATGTGTGTATGCGCATTTTTGATGCCTTCCAGTGCTTTCTTTTCTCATTTTGTTTTGCTTGGGATTTACGTTTAGTTGAACAGGCCCCAATGTTTTACAAACTCCAATTCTATGTGCAATTATATATCTACATGGGTGGATCCACATTGGGCCGGCTTCCTACTTTGCAGTCCTACACGTCAGTTCTACTCCAGTGTTTGTACTCACAAGTCTATGGGGCTCATTCATAATGAAGAGCAGATATGGCCATCACTGCAGCAATCTTATGCCTAAAAATTGGGCCTCAGTGTGTAGCTAGTAAAGCCCCATGGAGCCTTCTTTGCTCAGTGGAACAGCAAGTGCTCTGTGACTGGAGGAGAGCCGATCATGTAACTGACAGCATTTTGGGGCTTTTTTTTTTTTTAAACAGACCTGCCATTCATTTCTTTTGCTTTTCACTAACTTCAGAACTCTGACATCACTGTGCTATATACACATGTCCAGTTTTTTGTTTTATTTTTAAAAGCAACAGCGGTACCAGTGTTTCTTAAATGAGCCACTATGTGCTGATCAACTCATGTACTTCTTGGTGGACCAATTACTTCTCTCAACACGAATGGAGACCGATCGTACGGACTACACATCCCTGCCTCTACTGGAAAACCTACAGATCTCTACATTTAATGCTGTGACACAAATAAAGAGGTTCATACAGAAAGCAGCGATATGGTCTGCCACACATTTATAAAACCACAGCATTGTGCTAATAAATGTGCACTGCCAAAGCCAGAAGAACACAACAAAAAAAGAACGAGAGGGGAAAGTAGTTCATCACGGGATGTAGTCCATCACAGGAGGGAGCTTGGAGCGGTGGCTACTGTACAACACACACAGGGACCATGGGGGAACAAAAGTAGCCACCCTCCAGAAGGAAGGACAGTGCCAGCACCAATTCAGAGATGATATGAGGATCTACAGCTGAGTGATACACTCTGGCATGTCATGTGGTACTCGGGCATGTCATGACCCCGCCTCCCGGGTTCCTGATTGGCTGGGAAGGCAGCTTTACTTGTTACTAGGCAGCATGACTTCCTGACCAATCAGGAATCGGGTCATTACGTGCCACCCTGCTTCCTGATTGCTTAGGAAGCCAGGCTGCCTAGCAACAAGTGAAGCTGGCTTCTTAGCCAACCAGGAAGCTGGGAGGCAGGTAATAACCCACCACCCGGCTTCCTGATTGGAAAGGAAGCCAGCTCCATGCTCCCCTCGGCACTGTCAGTCAGAGGGCGGTCTCCCTCTGACCAGAAGTTCCAGTATCGGAGGCAAGTATCGCAGCATTTGGGCGAAAAATACTCGGTATCTCTGCATCCCTACTTTAAAACTACAACAAAGGCACCTTCAGAAATGTTTGGTAATGGCAATGTACAAACAGGTGCTTAGAAAAATATGGAATGCAAAGAATAAAAAGCCTGCAATTATCTCTTTTTTTCTCCCCCATACTTTTCACAGTGGCCATTTTTGCTAAGGGCAGATTAATGTATCTCTCTTTTCTTCCTGGAACATGTGACAGTGCACATCATCTCAGGGGGGGAAGTGCCTTTCCCCAAAAAAATCTTGCAAGATTTCGCAGTTTACAGATGAGATTTCCCAGGAATGCACTGCTGATGTAACCTTCCCAGGATGCAACCCTTAGGCATGGGCAACAAAAGTGAAACAAAAACAATAATTATAAGCAAAACATTTTTAACTAAACGAATGTAAGAGGAAAATTATATCAGCATGCAGAGCTGTGATGTTTAGTGAAAGGGGGTAAAGTTCCGCTTTAACAGAATGTTTGGCAGAGTGGGCAATATCGGGTTTTGTTCAGCAGCGATTTTTTTTTTTTTTTGGCTTTCGTGGCAGTTATAGGGGGGAAGAAAAAAGGACTAGTAAAAGCACTTTACTTTTGCAGTTGTTAACATTATTCTAAATGCTTTATTCAGTTGTTTAAACACACGGGGGGGGAGTCCTACATACTAGTGATTGCTTTTATCCGCTGAGCTCTGTCAGGGATTTTTTACAATGCAGAATTTACATAACAAAACTATGTTTATCATAAAATATAATAGCCAAAGCTCTCTGAATACAAAGATACAACATCAGTGGGATTTTTTTTTTCAAGGAAGGGACACGGCACTGAAACATGTAAGTACTGTGGAGGTACTACATCAACCAAGATTAGGGCTGCAACTAATGACTATTTTCATAATCGATTAGTTGGCCAATTATTGATTTAAAATAAAATACACAAATACAGTGTTACAAAGTTTTCTTCAGAAAAAAAAACTGCAGGCACAATGTTTTTCAATTGCACTGCATTGACACACGCGGCATTGTGGTACGGTGCGTTCCAGTGGGGGTGATAACACTGTGGGTGGGAGGGAGGCCCATTTGGGGTCCTATTGAAATGAATGGCACTGCAGCGCTCCTCCCGCAGCAGAATTTGTCAGCCCAAAGCCGAAAATGACTTTTTTTCCCCACCTTTTATTATTTGTTTTTTGTCAATAATTGTATTGTAAGCACATAGCGCTTGAGTAAATTCAGCCAGGGAATGACAGCTGCCAGTGGCAAGATTCCGCAGATGGCAGCGGATAGTAAATACAACAGGTAGTGGGCTGGTGCAATAGCCATCTTGTTATTGGCCATTTCAAATTGAAATAGCCAATAGCAGGCTGGCTATTGCAACCGCCCACTGCTTGCTGTGCCCTCCTTCCAGTGTGAAGGAGTGAGCTTAGGGGATCCAAACAACTAATCAATAATGAGAATAGTTGACAACTATTCTCGATTAATTAGTTGGTTGCAGCCCTGACCAGGATACCACTCTGTTCCTCCCGTTTGCTTTTTATTACCAGGTTGGTAGCTTGTGGCTGTCTCCATTCAACCCCCCACCCCTTTCTCCCCCACTCATTTAATTCTTCCAGCATATGTCATTTTATATCTATTTAGCATGTGCTCTCTCCTACTGCTGGCTATTTAGAGAGTGTGCTTACATCTGCTCTCTGGTGCTTCTTGGTAGGAGTTTACCTAGTGATATGCCCTGATCAAGTCACTTCATTGTAAGTGCATTTTTATCATTTTATTATTTCTATCATTTATTAAAGTGTTTTACTTGAACTATCCAGTGCGTTTGGTTTTGCTTTTTTTGCATAATTTCTCCATGGGAATAAAGTGGCAACAGCTAAAAATCAAAGTTGGCCTTTAAATTTAGGGGAGCTTGTTTACCTTTAGACATTACATCGTGGCACACAAAGGTCAAAGGGACCTGTTTGCATCAATTATTAGTGCAGCACAAAGTTAAGAATGAGTCACATCTTAGACAGAAATTGGCACAGTGTAGGCCTGTTGCACAAGTGTGCTGAATGACACGCACACAATAAACCCAAATGTCATTCAGGGTGTCTAATGCGTTCAGCAGGGCCCGGATATTAAATCAGAAGGAGAATCTTAAACGTTTTATTGATTCGTTTAAAAGGAGAACTATGGGGTTAAGGCTTTTCCCCATAGTTCTTCTTAGGGTAACGGGAGGACACAAACTAGCGCCCTCCCGTCACCCTAAGCTCAGATTACCGCAAGCTACAGCTCGCGGTATACTGAGACGCTGAAGCGGATCCCTATCTAGAGGCAGTGCCAACTGTACCCTCCCCCATCCATTCCGCTAGTCAGCACTGGATGATCGGAGTGGGGAGGGGGGAATCCAGCCCCTCCCCTGTCACGGCAGAGAGCTGTGACAGGATCGAGAAATGAGCGAACGCCGGTATGTGTTCGCTCACCTCCCGATCTACTGAGCCGACCTGTGACAGTCTCATTGTCACAGGTCGGCTAGAACTATGAGGTGAGTGGAAAGCACTCACCTCATAGTTCTCCTTTAACTTTACTTTGTAAGTTTTTTGTGTTCTTTGTGGTCTGTATCAGTTGAGGGTGGCCTGATCCAACCCCCATGTATCTCTGCAGCAACAGAGCACATGTATAGTGATCAATTGTTCACTGTATTCAGCAAGCAGTAGATCACAACTGCAGTCGTCATTTGTTGCTGTCGGAAAGGAGAAGGCAGCAAGCTCAAACACTGTTGCTTTTATATCACTGGAAATCCTAAGGCCCATTTCACACGGGCGGTCCGACCGGGTCCATCTGTCAGTTTTTCAGAAGGACCCAATTGGACGCTCAATACTAGTCTATGGGCGGCCAGGTCTAAATGGACAGAAGTCTGTTACATCCCGTTACCCCTGGTCTGGCCAGGTCCAGAAAAACAAACGGAACAGAGTTTTGCCCGGACCTGATCGTGGGTAATCTTATGTAAATGGACACGTCCCTTTACATCCTTCTCTCGATAGACTAACATGGGGCTGGCAGTTTTAGTTCCTTCCTCCATGGCAAGATGGAGGAAATCACTGGACGGACACGGTCGCCACATCCGTGTACTTCTCCGATCAGGAAGCAATCCATGCGAAAGGGACCTAAAAGATGCCAGTGACAGCATAGGCATTCCCCAAAAAAACAATAAGAAACAGGAATGGAACTAAAAGGGCCAGCACTGCACTCCAATTGACCACTGACAAACGGCAGTTGCACAAACTGCTAGGACCTGTCACAGCCATTTTAAAAGTATGTATAGGAAAGTGCAAGGCATGTACCATTTTTTTTTTAAATGGCAGCTAGGGGAGGAGGTGGTTAAGTTCTTCTGTTATACGTATCCTTTGAAGCATGACTATGGATCCTTTGTGTTCTAGATCAAAACAGATGAAATAGAGTACACTTGTATAATTAGCCGACTCTATCGACCCTCTTCTAAAAGATGTGACTCTAGTGGTTGACAAACATGTTTTATTATTAACCATCACTGTTCAAACTGTTCATTTGAATACATAAATATATGCACGCACACACACACTTCTTTATTACAGGTCAGTCCCTGCCCTCAGGGAGCTTACAATCTATGGTCCAACACACACACACTTATTCAGGAGCCAATTAACCTACCAGCATGTTTTAAGGCGCCCATACACTGGCCGAATTTCAGATGGCTTTTAATGTACCGGCCGAAATTTGCACAGTGTGTGGAGCTGTCGGCTCCCTTTCAGCCGGCATTCCTCAATCAGCTGGAAAATCTTCACATGATCAGAGCCAGCAGCCAATGATCTGCCCGCTCTGATCGGGGATTCCGACAGCAGAATATAATATAAACAGCTGTGATTCCTCGATCGACGCGCTGTTTCAGTTGATGAAGAAATCAGGGTCCATTTATTTAGTTCAGCAAGCGGGTTGAACGAAAAAAAAGTTGATAGGTGTATAGCCAGGAGTGTCAAAAGAAATCCAGAGAACCTGAAGGAAACCCGCACAAGGAGAACATGCTAACTTCATGCAGATATAGAGTCCTGGCTAAGATTTGTTCAGGAGAACCCAAAGCTGCAAGGCAGAACTGCTGAATATTATATTTTTATACACTTTTTATTGTTTATTTAGATTAGTTATCTGAAAATAGAAGGAAAGAAATGAGTTGCATACAATATAATAAATCATAAGGCAGTATACTCTTCAGGAGTTTTCTGCGAATGTGTTAATTCTTCTTGGCTATTAACTTAGGAATACTGAACGTAACTTAGTATGGGGTTTTTTTTTTATGTCCTGAGTGCATCTGCATATGTTGCCTGCATTATTGCTACATTTGGTAACCCTGCATTCTTACCATCTCCTTGCGACCAATAACTCTTTATTTGCATTTACAACTAGTTTATGCAAATACTTTTAAGGCGGTAACTTCCTTCATGGACTTTGATGTGTGCTGGTATTTTTGTTTGCTATCCTTAACAGTAGCCAGCATAACTGTGGCAACTTTATTTAAAATAATCTGACAAAAACAGGTTTTCATACGGATGTACCAAATGTTATTTTTTAAACTGTGTCCTCCATAGAAAAGATCAAGAAAAGATCATTGTAAGGTAAGGAGTTCTGACTTTACTGGTCTGCTTACTTGTATCAGGTCAGTGACCTGAAGTCAGCCAACTTTTATGGAGAAAAGGTTGCACAAGTACAACCTGTTGTCTCGGAAGGGGTGGGGAGCACTGCCCGGCCAGTTTCTGCTGCAGCTCACCTACTCATCTGAGGTCTGTAGTGAAGGTATAAATAGAATAGGGAGAGCTGGGGATCTGTTCAAATGTATTGTTCTCCTTTTAAGAGGGAAGTTTGGGGGAGTAGGTTAAGTGTTAAGCTAGCCATACACAGCTTAAACGTGGAACAAATCCTGAATTTACCAAAATTTGAGTTGTGAGTGGCCCTGCCAACACACCCCAGTTCAACAAACAAAATTGTAATTTCCCTTCATTTCCTGACCCACAGATGCAACAGGAGATAAGATGAATTCTCTACAAAGTGAGGGGTATTCCCTTCTTCTTAGAGGGTTGTCACCAGAGCAGGTGTCCCCACTGAAACCCTATATTCCTGTTCTGGTGAGAACTGGAAAACGTTTTGCCATGGTGATAAATGGCCACCAAAGGAAGAGGGTGTACCAGTGGTGACAGAGAAAGCAATTTAAACCTGACACCAAAAACGTATACATAGGGATTGCCCCTCATTTGCTGGCATCGGTTTTGAAGTATTGATCATAGCAATTACCAGCCAGTAGGTGAAGCTGTAGTCTTCAGAGAAGCATAATATTTTTTTCAGCTGTGCTTAAAGGGGCCAATTGTTTGCCTAAGAGCCTATTCACACCATGACCGTCCGTCTGTTGTGGTGTGGTTCCTTTGAATGGGTTGCCAACATACTACCACAGACTGGAAATCGCACCTGTAGTATTTTTGGGAGCATAGCCCACCTGAACGCATAATAGCTTGCTCAAACGCATTGTCACATGCATGGTAAGATTCCCAAAACATGCTGCTCCACTGTGCACCTGCTCCTACTGCTCTCTTGGAATTATTTGTCATATATGAAATAGTCATTTCTAGAACAATAGTATGTATAAAAATATAAAACAAATAAAATTAACCAAAACCACAAATTATACATAAAAACACATTTTATTCTCCTTTTAAAGATCAATACATATTGATAAGACTATTAGCATCAAGTTGATCAGGTTTACCCATCTAAAAAGTAATTCCTTGAATTTTCCTATTATGCTTCCCTTGCCCTTCTTTTTAGATAAACCGAAGTGTTATCTTCCTAATTAGCACCAATAAAAATGAAAACCTATACTACATTCTATGCCAACTATGAATGATATGGTAGGCACTTGTCTCTTAGCAACCTAACTGTTAAATGATTGGCACAGTTAACATATGTCTGTGCATTCTGTTACAAAGTAGCACTTCTTGGAAGCCTTGGAATGTTTATTACATCCTACTTTCCACCAGCCATCCTCAGACGCTGGGGGAATGTCCATCTGGTTAATTTGCTTTGTGTATGCTGACGAAAGAAATTATTCAGTGAATACATGTGTCCCCTTTACCCAAAGGGACTACCATTGAGACAACGTCCATTCCTCTTCGCGGAATCAGGAAAATCCAAGTCTTTTCTTTTAGACAACTCTATTTTTGTGATTCAAACATAAGATGGTTACAAATCTAGATTGCTCCCTTTAAAAAGTAGAATTTATGTTTCATAGGAATTGAGATGCATTGTTCCTTTCTTCTACTGAATAATGTGCACAGTAGGGCTGCAACAACTAATCGATTATAATCGATTATTGAAAAAGTTGTCAACTTTTTCAATAATCGATTAATCGGTTTCCGATCAGTTGGCCCTGTTCACAGCTCCACACGCTGTGCGCCGCACCTCCTCCCCACGTCACGCTAGCTGCTGCCAGACCCGCTCACATCCACGCTCCACACGCCGCACCTCCTCACATTTCCTGCCCATCCACAATCGGCACAGGGACGCGGGGAGGTGTAGTAAGGAGGAGCAGGTGAAGTTACATGCGCCAGATGTCAGAGAACGCTTTCTAAACTGTCTTTTGACTAAAGTAGGGTATACATAAGATAGATTTTCGAATGAACGCTAGTATGAAAAATACAGTCGGAACGTTCGATAAGGCCAATGAAACCGCTAAATTACTCATCCACTCACTTGTAATCTCTCGTCTTGACTACTGCAACTCCCTCATCACTGGCCTTCCACTACGCAGGCTATCCCCCTTCAGTCTATCATGAATACTGCTGCTAGACTCATCCATGTAACCAACCGCTCAGTGTCTGCAACCCCCCTTTGCAAATCCCTGCTATGGCTTCCAATAGCCCAAAAGGATAAAATTCAAAATATTAACAATTAGGGATGTCCCGATACCGATGCAAAGCATTTTCACAAGTACTTGAATGCATAACTTTTCGTTTTTTTGCATTGAAGTCATTGGCACCTCAGGCAGGCTCTCGCCCACAGTGCGATCACCTGCACCCGGAACCCAGGCACATTAGTTCTAGCCGAAATGTAATGAAACTGTCACAGGACGGCTCAGTAGATCGGGAAGTGAGCGAACACATACCAGCGTTCGCTCACTTCTCGATCCTGTCACGGCAGAGAGTCGTGACAGGGGAGGGACTGGATTCCCCCCTCCGATCCGCCAGCGCTGACTGGCGAAACGGACTGGGGTGGGTACAGCTGGCTCTGCCTCTCGATAGGCAGAGCCAGCTGTCACTCACGCAGCTGGGCGGATCCAGACATAATGGTCGGGATCCGTTTCAGCTGCGGCGTCTCAGTACACCGCGAGCTGTAGCTCGCAGTATACTGAGCTTAGGGTGACGGGAGCACGCTAGTTTGTGTCCTCCCGTTACCCTAAGGAGAACTATGGGGAAAAGCCTTCACCCCAAAGTTCTCCTTTAATGAGTGTATAAATATTTGAATATGTGTGTTTCCTTATGTTGCCTAAGCAGTGATGATTTGTAAACCCGAGCGCCCGAACTGCAACGTAATACTAAAGTTATTTTTAGTGTTGGCAATTTGAGATAAATAGATTTTACGTCGCAGTTTGGGCACTCGGGTTCAAAAACATTCGCCATCACTTTCCTAGTCAGCAACGCAGACGAGTGGCCAGAGGTAGCGGGGCATCACGTCACTAATCTGCATGGTCACTTTCAGGTGGGCTGTGTGGGGTCTCAGGTGTGTCCTGTGTCCAGCACTGTTCTGCATTGCTGTATAAATTTATTGCTGGGATTTATAGTCCCCCTACAAGCGGGGCCATTCTACATTAGAGTTTAAGCTCCTCTATAGAAGGAATGATGTGACTGGCTCAGTGTTCTCTGTACAGCACTGCGGAAAAAAAAAACTACCCGAAGGTGGGCTTCGGGGAAATATTAGGGGTCTAAACAGCCCCCTGATATTTCCCTTTTAAAATAGAAAAAGAAATTCCTCAATCCTCAATCCCTTTTTCTGCATCCTCTGTTCTAAATGAATGGAAAGCACAGAGGCTTCCCATTCATTGAGAAAATATTTTACTATCAAGCAATTTCTGAATGGGGAGGAGCCTCTGTAGTGAGTGCTTCTCCCCATTGAGAAACTCATGAATGAACAGGAAGTGATGTAAATCACATCCTGTACATCCTGTTCATTTATAACTGGGGACACATAGCACTATGTGTCCCCAGTTATTTACACACACTGGAGTGATCAGCTGATCGCTCCAGTGTTTGTCCTGCACAGAGGACAGGTACATATCACTGATGTGTACCGATCCTCTGCCGCTCAGCCACGCACACAGGGGCTCAGCTTCTCCCATGGATCCTCCCTGCTCTCCGGGGCAGAGGCAGCGGGGGATCCAACACGAAGCACTTCAGCCGCCGGGGGGGGGTCACAGAACTAAGGCTGTCACAGAACTAAGGCCGAGCGGTGAGGGGAGAGAGAGAGGCGCCAGCTGTCAGATCCAGACCGAGCGTGTCTCTCTCTCTCTCTCTCTCTCTCTCCTCACCGCTCGGCATTAGTTCTGCGACAGCGGCTCCGTCCTGCACCCTCCCCCGCTGCTGGTCCTTTCACTTCTTCTCGGATCCCTGCTGCATACAGGTGGGGAGAGCAACGGGGATCCAGAGAAGCTGGAGGAGATCGCTACGTGATCGCTGGTAGATCGCGATCTACCTTATGGGCACCCCTGTCCTAGAGTGTTCACTTCTCCTGCTTTCTTGAAACTCTTCACCCTTTTGTGAATACCCTGTGAAATCTTTCCATTTCCTGTCCACCCATCTCTCAAGTGTGCCGTCATGGAGATTGTGTTGCAGGTTATACCGGTTTCCTTTATTTTGTGTAGAAGACAATCTGTCAGCTTTTCAACTATTATGTTACATAGCGTGAAATAAAAAATGTGAGCATTTATCAACCACGGAGAGAGACTATTGTGTCTTTATATGTACAGATATAACTGAGTATGCTTTACTGTATGTTTTTCAAATATACTGGAAATACTAGAAAATAATACTAATCCTTTGTTTGACTGATTGTATTATGAAAAGACCTGTGCAAACTTTTTCTGGGTTGCAAGAATTCATTCAGGCACACATCCCCAGTAAATACACACATATTAATCACACGCTAAGCCTTCCCCGTGACTTTAAACTTTGCCTGCATCTTAATCAAAAATGTCATGTTCACCCTGCATCAGTCATATCTGATATCCAAACTCAAACCTGCAAATTCATGTTATACCCATCTTGGTCTGCTCGAGTCCCTATTAATACTGCAAATCCTATAACGTATATTACCAAACTTCAAATATCAGAGCCTCTACTAGCCATCAAGGTTCCAGCACTAGATATTTAAAAGAAGAAGCCTCACTAAAAATATGACATTTTTATTTTTTCTGCCTGGCGACCAAATGCATACAGCACTCGGTCCCGTTCGGATTGGTGGGCCCTTTGTGGAATAAAAGCACCTCTTTATTTATGTTCATGCTGGCTATATCTCCATCCTGGTCTTAAGCCTAAGGCCTCGTTCACACCGCCATGAACGATCCGCCGCCATGAACGATCCCACTCATGAGCGGGTCCGTGCGATCCGAACCGCCCAAGCCCGTACTGCTCCCTGCACTATTTTTGCTGCGCTGATCAGTGTGGCTTCCATACAGGTTTCAATGGTACCGCTGCGCTAATCAGCGCGGTTTTGGACTTTAATTGCGTTTCAGCGCTGAAACGCAAATAAAAACGCCCCAAACCTTCCTTGCGAGATCAGCGCGATAGCCACGCTGATCCACAACCACCCTGGTGTGAATGGGCTCTAAAATATGGGCAATCTAGTGGGGGTCTATAAGCCAGGATGCGGGTCATGATGTGCCGCCCAGCTTCCCGATTGGCTAGGAAGCCAGTTTCACTTGTTCTCAGGCAGCCTTGGCTTCCTGAACAATCAGAAAGCCGGGAGGCCGGTCATAACCCACCGCCTGGCTACTTGATTGGAAAAGAAAGCTGGCTCCATGCTCCCTCGGTACTGCTGGTCAGAAGGAGATCTCCCTCTGACTGGAAGTTCCGGTATGGGAGGTGGGTATCTGAATATTTGGGCGAGTATGAGTACTCGCCCAAATACTCCGTATCGGTGCATCCCTATTACTATAACTTTGCATTTAAACTAAGAAAAATACATTTATCCCTTTGAGCTTTACACTAATAAGCTCTTTAGAGCAAAACCCAAAGCCGAAAGCCCCAATGGGTTCTGAAATGTACCGCTGTGACCACTGCCTGAAATCAAGTAACAGAGTCTTGCAGTTAAAATAATAGAGTTCTGTCATTTCAGAACCTTATGAGCACTCAGGAGCAAGAAAACAGTATATCAGCATGAGGTCAGCAATTGTCACACTTCTGGGGACCTCTCAGCTCTGAGAATCGTTGTCAGAAAAGAAAGTAAATTTATACAAATATAAATATTCCATAAGGTGTCTGCGTATGTACTTTAAATTGAATCTCTTCTTTTGTTGTGAACATTGCGAGACACAGAACAATGCAAACAAACTGCAAAAGTCTACCCACTGAGCTTGCAGAAAACAAAAGGAGACGCACAAGCTTCGAGAGCCAAGGAACAGCAACATTAGAGTACATGAATAAGAAGGTGCATTTGTTCTCAACAATACACTAGCGAGAGAGAACTGTGAAGGTCAGGACTTGAAGAAAGGCTAAGTGAAAGAGAAGACACGGAATCCACAAACACAATCAGTCTGTAAAAGGTTTATAACTAAATGGTGAGATAATGAAACTGTACAAGGCTATCAACAGACGCCGCTATTTGTACAAAGTGCTTCGGAAAAGATGGCTTACTTACAGAGGCGTTAAATGTGGTAACCCGGCCTTCACATGGCACAATGGGGTTTGTTTACTAAGGGCCCATTCACAACAGCATGCTGTGCTAAACACACGGGAGCTAGTCTTCACCGACAGGTACAATGCTGATGTGCCAATCCCAGCACAAAGCATCTTTTACTGCACCACGCTGAGCTGAAAAAAAGACCTGCACTCATTTTGTTTTTTAGGTCCACATCACCGCAACATGGTGGTGCAAACTGAGCAAATTTAAAGAACCCTGTGCAACATTTTTATTAATCCCTGAAGTGGGGCTACCCCTGCACTGCAAGGGTTAAGTGCTTGTTTTTGTCTAGGGACTAACATTTAAAAAAAAAAAAGTTACTCAACCGATCCTCGGAGCTGCCCAGCTGTCACAGAGCTCCCTCCAGCCTCCTCCCCTGCAGCGATGGTATGTCCTTCAGCATCCTCACATCCTATGCACAGTGTATTGGATGCGATGACTCAAGGATCCTCAGACCACTGCAGCGATGGTATGTCCTTCAGCATCCTCACATCCTATACACAGTGTATTGAATGCGATGACTCAAGGATCCTCAGACCACTGCAGCGATGGTATGTCCTTCAGCATCCTCACATCCTATACACAGTGTATTGGATGCGATGACTCAAGGATCCTCAGACCGCTGCCGCAGAGGGGGAGCACGGTCTAAGGCCGACCCGCTCTGACGTTCGGGTGAGTATATCTTTTTACTTTAGTCCCTATTGACACACGAGCAGTTAACCCTTGCAGTGCGAGGGTAGCCCCACTGCAAGGGTTAAATAAAAATGTTGCCCAAAGTTCTGCTTTAAGGGCCGGTTCACACCACAAACTCCGCGTTCCAGTGTGTTCGGACTCTGGAACGCAAGCCAGCTGGCTCTCTGCGTTCATGGGCGGGAGGGTGCGTGGCGGTGCATTGAAGTCAACGGCTGGCGTTCCAGATTGAAATTCAAATTGAATTTAGAATCAGCTAAATAACATGATTAAGCACATTTTTCCTTCACATTATATGATTCACCAACTAAGATGACATTTCACAGGGTTAGGCCCCATTCACTCACCTCATTTGCAGGTCGGTAGGGGTGCAGGTTTTCTGGCCGGGACGCATACAGGATCCATTCCGGCGGCGTATGAATACGATCACCCGCACCCCTACGGACCTGCAAATGAGGTGAGCGTAGGGGGGGAGTACGGCCACGTAGCCCCATAGAGATGGACGGGGGCTGCGTTCTAATCAGACGCAGCACCTGTCCTTCCCGGCAGCTACTTGGTACGGCCCCGCACGCAGCACGAAGCTGTACATGCAGGCCAATTCGTGTGTGAATGGGGCCTAATTCACTAAAGGGTGAAGAGTTTGGAGAAGTGAACAATCTAGGACAACAGAGCTGAACTGGAGAATATTTCCAGTTCAGCTATGTTGTCCTAGATTGTTCACTTCTCCTAACTCTTCACCCTTCAGTGAATAACCCTGTCATTTATCAACGTGAACACACTCTACTCCGACTTTAGTAAATAAGCCCTAGTGTCTCTTAGTTTATTTACTTAGCTGCATAATTTAGCTGGGGGGTTTTTTCCTTGAAAATATAAAAATCACACTTTTTGTTTTTTACTTGGCTCTGATGCAATGAATCCTGCTGCGATTAATTAACCTATGCCATAAAAAAATAGTGCCCGACCCTTGACAAATCTAACAAACTTTATTAAAATTGACCTAAATCAAATGCTATCTTTCGGTCTACGCTCCAAGCGGGCTCCTTTCAGATATTACCAGGGTGGATTCCAACAATATTGTCCCATTGTTTTTAACAGTCTTGGCAATGGCGTGTGAATGCCAATAACAAAGCACAAAAACAGGTTTCCTTGATCTTTCAACCGCTCGCGATTAAAACATTTCACTATGTGTCCTGAAAGTTGGAAATATGACCGTGCTGACAATATCTTTGTGTCCAACTAACAGAAAACCTCTATTGTTTGACTTTTTCTTTTAGCACTTTTTGTATAAACAGCCCCGTGGATTTTGGTAGTACAATAGCAGAAAAATGAAATTGTTCATGAAAACTGAACGGTTGCCCACAATGACTAAAGTGACTCCGGAATTAATTTCCCAAGAGAATAAAAGATGAAATCTAACTGGTGGTTATGGACAACGATTGTGCTGCGGTTCCCCTTTCCTCATTACAGCTCTGTTTAATATAAACTTTTCTGAACGCACTTAAAGGTCACTGGAAAACGGGTAATTTCTCAGTAAAAAAATTACTGTTTACAAAGAAAAAAGGCTTATTGGAATAGGAAAGACTTGGCATGGCACATCGTAGTAATCATTCAACAATTATTTAATTTAAAGAAAACAGCCCGCAGGTGAAGACTGAATACAGGCAGTCCCCGGGTTACATACATCCGACCTAAATACGACTCCTAGTTACAAACTGAGGCTATTACTGTACAGCAGGGGCCGTTGTAATGCTACTGTGCTCGTGCCAACAAGGAGTGCCCGCCTTTCTGGTTCGTAGTACTGTACGTACATTACAGGAAGTTGGCTCTCGTTAGACGTGCAGGCGAGGGGTGCCAGCCTCTTCTTCCGGGTCACTGAGGTTTTTACTGCTGTCTTTATTCTCATTAGAAAGATTTAATCTCACTTCCTGTCCTTGAGACAACAGGAAGTGAAAGGAAATCTACCCCTAGGAAGGGAAAATCACTCCTGTAAGAGTTATCATGGGAAAAAGGTGTCTCCACTGAAGCTTTATCATAAATCCTTATTTCCACGACAACCCAACATTTTCAAAAGCCAATTGTCACAGGGACAGAAAGTGAGGTGAAATCTTCTGAACGGATCACACACAGCAAAACAAACTTTACAGGGGGTAAACCCTTCCCTAGGCTATCCAAGACTAAAGAAAAAAAATTGGGCTTGAGTTACACTTTAAAAATGTACCTGTTCCAACTTACATACAAATTCAACTTAAGCACAAACCTACAGTCCCTATGTTGTTCGTAACCCGGGCACTGCCTGTACTTCAGATGGGCGGCGAGTCTTCAACAGATACAGCCTCCAGCATCTGACACATTTGGGGGGCATTAGATGCTTGCACCCCCCATGGTGTGATGTGGTTCAATCTGCAACTACATGTGTTAATAGAGGAAGCAGTAGTGACGTAGGGGCCGGCAGAAGGGACAAGAGCGCACAACGCGGGGACCAGGCGTCCGACATTCACGAAGTGCCGGTTATAAAGATTCCTTAGGAGAGCGAAGTGAGGAATCGCTGCTTGTTGGTGAGGTTATTATTGAGTAACTTTTTTCACAATTCTTTTTTTTTTTTCTTTAACAAGTGAGAGAGTTGCTTTAAAAGAATTAATAGGAACACTTTGCTGCTGAGAACAAGTAGGAGGCAACATAAAAAACTCCCAAAATATTCATATTACATTATTACTTCATTAATGGCATCAGGTATGTCTGGCATGTCCTTAGTCGTAGTATCAGCTACACTTTGCTGAGAATTAATATCTAAGCTGGTCATCCTCAATACGATCTTCAAGATCCAAGGCGCTCTAGAGATTAAACATTAACCTGCGTCAATCTCATTGCAGAACCTCAGGGCTGCATCTGGGAGATGACAGCAAAAACTTCCAGCGTGTACTTTTCCTGCAGCTCTAACCCCCCTCCAGCACTACCCGTCAGTCTCCTCAAATAGCGACTTTCCTAAAATCACAACATGCACATTCACAAAGGTACACAAAAATGGCAAGGATGGATCAATCATTAAAAAGGAGAACTATGGGGTTAAGGCTTTTCCCCATAGTTCTCCTTAGGGTAACGGGAGGACACAAACTCGCATCCTCCCGTCACCCTAGGCTCAGTATACCGCGAGCTGACAATTATGTCTGGATCCGCCCAGCTGCGTGACTGACAGCTGGCTCTGCCTATCAGGAATCAGGGCAGTGGTGGACAAATTACTTTTCAGTGCTGTTACCCTACCACCAATCTAAAAAACACATCTTTTGTGATCACACTCTTTCCCCCCAACCCCCCCGTCACATTCTCACCTATGCAAGAATGACCTGAAGCCTCCTCCTGGTATCTTCATGTCACATATCCCAGAAGATGTCGGCTTCAAAACAGCCACTTGATGAGGGTGGATCTAGCACGCATCAGGGCTCCAGCTGCCTCAACGAGGAAGAGAGAGCTGGCTGCCAATGATGTTATAGAGAAAAAGATGGCAGCGTGGGACTCGGTGTGTGGTGGCAAAGCTATAGTTTACAGCAGGACAATGCTAAATAAGCGAGTCTGTTAATTCCATTGAAATCATATGGAGACAAGCTACACAGAAGTCATAGGAGATGGACTGTGCAGATGCAATTAGCAGAAGACGATGTAGGCTGCAGGACGTAGGGCTCGTCAGAACTTGATAAGCATTCAACTGTGCACAGGGCAGGGAGGGAGCGTTGATGTCGGAAGGATAAGTGTACTTTGTTTTAACGTGCACCTATTCTTGGGAGTCCAGACATACCAAAATTGGAAGGAAAATCACAAGTCAATGGAGGGGCCGTTTGCTTGCAAAAGTACCTTCTGTACCATTTTTCAACGGATGCTAACAGAAGGGCAGCGAAAAATGAATGGGTGTGAATGGGGCTAGTTCACACCGGATCCGTTGTGTTACATTGCTCTGAAAAACAGTTGTGCATGTTCTTTGTTTTTTAGCGAAATGTAACGCACTGGAACAGAGCGGTGCGAACGAGCCCCATTCACACCCATTCATTTTCAGTGCCCGTCCATTAGCATGCGTTGAAAAATGTATCACAACTCATGTGAATGGGCCCTCAAGGCAGTTCATTTGTTTAGAATGGAATGTCAGTATAAAGCAAAGGAAGAACAGATATGCCTACAAGCATTTGTTTTTTTTAACATAGTGCACCACAAAGCTTGGCATGAGCGCTGCGGTGTACTGTAGGCTACTGTATATGGTTTAGGATGCCAGATTAAATCATCTGCACCTCAACGCATCACTCTGCGTATCGTGTGTAACCATCTGCTGGGGTAACCGTAACACACTGTAAAATGTAACCGAAATTGCAAAGGTGTCAGGTGGCTTTTGGGAAAATCTTTGTAGGAAGAAACATGGAGGCTGCCACTGCTCACCTTCTGAAAATTCTAGTTGCTTGGCTGCTATACTGACCCCCTGACATCAGTCCTTTTGGAGTCACTGACCAGAAGCAAGTATGCACACCAGAAACTCCAGAGTAAGGTTCAAACAACTTGTCTGCATACTTGTTCTGAGTTTGTCTCTCAAACTAGTGAAGCCAAAAAGGTGACATAACAGCCAGAGGTTGTTACCTCGCGCTACCAGAAAATCATCAGCTATGGCAGCTTCCATGTCTCTCTCTAGAAAGGTTTTCTTTACCATAAGGCCCGGTTCACACCTGGGCGTTTTGTACCGCGTCCCTGCGCTCTGCAAAACGCTCAAACACCGAAATCCCATTATTTCCTATGGGTATGGTTCAGACCTGGGCGTATTACAGGCCGTATGAACGCGCTACAAAAACACCCTACGCCCAAAGAAGTACAGGAGCTTCTTTGGGGCGTATTTGCCACGCGTATCCATTGGGATACAGCCAGGTAGGTGTGAGAAACGCGGTTTTTTTACCGCAAATCGCGGCACGAAACGCGCGACAAACGTGCATATTCGATACGCCTAGGTGTGAACCCAGCCTAAGGCAGGGATGGCCAAACTCCGGCCCTCCAGCTGTGGTGACACTACAAATCCCATGAAGCTACCCCCCCGGGAGTCATGTCTGTGGCTGTGAGAATCTTGCAAAGCCTCATGGGATTTGTAGTTCCACCACAGCTGGAGGGCCGCAGTTTGGCCATCCCTGCCATAAGGTGTAACTTTCTCAAGATCTCTCTTGCCAAAGAGCTCCAAATTTTTCTATGCAAGCTCCCACTTCTTGAAAGCTTCATGCACACTGAAGGAATGGTGGAGCACCATACAGATTGGGCGTATTTCTCTGCCTGGGAGTGACAGGTGTGCCGTATATGTGAATCTGATATGCAGTCAGCCTGTAGAAATCAATGAAGGGCCGGCTGACGCGGGTATATACCCAAACCCACATGTATGCATGTCTACATGCATACCAGGGCTTATGCACTGGTATGAAATCAATGAAGGGCCGGCTGACGCGGGTATATACCCAAACCCACATGTATGCATGTCTACATGCATACCAGGGCTTATGCACTGCCTTGAAAGCAGAGGGTCAGAGTAGCGTGTAAATCCGGGTATTCATGTAAAAATGCACATATACCCGTACAGCTATGGCTCCAGCCAGCCTTTCATTGATTTGTACAGGCAGGCTGCATGCAGCTGTGCGGCAAACCTCTGACTCCTGAACAGAATAATACGCCCCACGTGTACGCTATACGGCCATTTGCAGCCTAGTGGATGAGGCCTAAGTCAAAACATACACAGGGCTTAGCAAGCTGTCATTCTTCCCCACGTGACATTGCTCAGGCCTTGGGAAAAGCCACTCAATTGTAGATGGCAGGGAAACTGTTCCATCTCTCAATCGTTATTGGGGCAGCTGTAAGGAGGCTTAGGCCTCATTCACACGGGCAGTAAAACCAGGCGGCTGATCTGCGGCTTTACCACCCCCGTGATCGCCTGTTGCATTGCGGCCAAACAGTGCTGTTTACATTGCTGCAGCCTCAGCGCTTTGCTTCAGTGTGCCAAAAAAAAATACAGCATTTGGCAGGTGGTGCCGCTTGTCAAATGTCATCATTGCAATGAATGGGACCAGGTACGGTGGCAAAGCATCAAACCTGGGCTGCCGCTTCTTCACTGCCCTCTGAAAAGCAATCCACCTTGCTGAGCATACTTTGCAACACCTGCATTGGTTTTGTTAGCATTCATTCCCAATATTTAGCCCCCCGTCAGATTTATTTTTGTTTCGTGTCCTGTCAGGGAAATGTACCTTCATTTCCCCTCCCAGAGACAAACCAGCTTTCTATGATGTAGGGGGTGACATTTTCCAAGTGACAAGAGCCCGGAGAATAGTGTATACTCTAAAAGTTGCAAGAAGGCACTGCAGCAGAGTACAGGATCATCTTAGACTATTGAACAGGGAACTCACCAGAAGGATAATGAAGTCACCCTTGCCTAGGCAACATGTACAAAAGCAAGTATGTTTTCTATCTTTTGCCCCCACCACAGGTAGTTTTTTTTAGGGTTATTGGGGATTTTTAGCACAGAAGAGAGGGTACAGGCTCCAATCGAAACATTAAATTCTCCCATTACTTTCAGTCCTGGTCATCAGGACAAAACAGAGAGAAGGCATCTCCCTCATGGGGACACACACAGCGATAAACCTGACAAACATTCTAAACTGCAGGTACACAAACTTTTTAAACAACGGGCAAGTTCATTTTCCTTCAGACCTCCGGGAGGCCCAGACAGTGTGCAGTGGGTGTAAAAAATGCACCTGCAGGTGGCAGCACTGGAACCGTAGTAGGTGTCAGTAGGGGAAGAAAGGATACAACTAAGCAAAGGTTGACAGGGGAGCACTGTTCTAACTCCACCAGCACAAGTTTTGACTTTCCATACACTTGAATCCCATATCTGTCATCCTATGGCATAGTCGTACAGCATCTAAGCACTTTCCATGCACCACAAGTGCTTCACTTCAATTAATGTAATCAGAACAGACGGAACAGCCATGGAATACCACATAGACACAGAACAATTTTTAATAACGGTCATTTCATTACAATAAAGTA
Organism: Nanorana parkeri; assembly: GCF_000935625.1. Classification (NCBI taxonomy): domain Eukaryota; kingdom Metazoa; phylum Chordata; class Amphibia; order Anura; family Dicroglossidae; genus Nanorana; species Nanorana parkeri. The sequence continues at coordinate 637,108 of NW_017306314.1, forward strand.
AAGACACATAAAAGGCCCAACCAAATTCCAGGGTGAGCTCCTTACATCCAGGGACACATACACAGCCATGGACACATCCATACAAGTGTCTAGGCCAAGGTCAGCCAAGGAAGTTCATCTCGCAGACAAAGCTGAGCCCTGTTATAAAGCCCATGCCATTGGGGACAGTCTATTCCATTGACAACCATTGTGCAATGCTCACACGTCAGACGTGGCTGACCCCGGCTCCACAAGGAAGTGTCCCTCCTCCCGGCACACACAGGGTTACACACACACACACACAGTGCTGCCAGTAGCACCAGGACACCATTCCCCCTCGTTACCTTTATGCTGCTCACAGAGCTCACAGAGCTCCCCGAGTACATGTAATAGGCGATTCCCAGCAGCCACAGGAAGGCGAAACACAATAAGATCCGAGATTTCTTCCTCATTGCTCTTCAATAGCGCCAGGCAGAGAATACTGACAGAAGAGAGAGCCCTGCGCTGGCTGCTGGCTGACGACCGTCCTCCCTCCTCCTCCTCCTCCGCCGCCTCCGTGCAGCGTCAATCAATCCCACCCTCTACCTCTGGCTCTCCTTTTGGCACTGACTCGTTTGACTGCAACAAGGCCAGCAAGCAGGAAACAGCGAGCATCATCAGGTCATAGGGCAAAGGTTAAGCTTTGCCTGGTCAGCCAATCGGAGATCACGGAGGGGGTTGCCGGTAGGGAAGGGTGGGATTCCCGCCGTTGCCATAGTTACTGTACGCTCTTTCGGCTGAGCTTCCGCTGCGTTCTGACTTCTTTGGCTGCGGAACGGGAAAGCTCGGCAGTGGGGTTCCTGAGAGTTTTCTGGCGTTTGAGCTGATATGTTGTTATTGTGTCAGTACATAAAGGGATTCACTTCCAGAGCAAGATTTTATGGAGATATGATACATGAAACGTGTCATATAGAGACCATATATACTTATCATACAGATACCAAATATGACACTTATAGAAATTATATATGATACCCATCGTATAGATATGATATATACTGATACAGGGATAATATATGATACATATCTTCTAGTAAAGGTATATAATACTTATCATACAGATACCATATATGACACTTATAGATATGACATGTGCATATAAATATGATATATACTGATACAGAGACAACATATACTTATCATATAGAGACAATATATAGACAGGAAATATAATATTTATCAAATGGAGACAATATATGATACTGATACAGATATGATATGTGATACTTATCATATACTGTAGCTACAATTCATAATTATCATATAGAGAGGATATATTATACATATATAGATACAATATGTGATATTATCATATAGAGATGATATATAACATATATACTTGTCTCAAAGTATCACCCTAACCGTCCCCTCCGCACTTCCAAAGATCTTTTTTCCAGCTCCCTCGTCAACTTCTCCAATGCACACCTCCAGGACTTCTCAAGAATCTCTCCCATCCTCTGGAACCCTTTACCCCAATCTGTCCGTCTACCTCCCACTCTGACTGCCTTTAGGCGATCCCTAAAGACTAATCTCTTCAGGGAAGCCTATCCCACCTCAACCTAACCGCTCAACCATCGCATTCTCAAACAACTCTACCTCCTCATGTATCACTGGCCCCTCCCTTTTAGATTGTAAGCCCTCAGGGGCAGGGCCCTCCTTACCATCTTGTCTTGAATTGTATTGTGATTGTAATGTCTTCCTTATATTGTAAAGCGCTGCGCAAACGTTTGGTGCTATATAAATCCTGTATAATAATAATAATAATATAGAAACAATTTATGATACTTATACAGAGATGATATATAATACATATATAGATACAATATGTGATATTATCATAAACATTAGATATATGAAGCTTATCATATAGATACAATATATATAGATATGATACATATAGAGATATTATATATGATATATACAGTACAGAGATATGATATATGATAGCTCTGATATATGATACATATATAGATATGAGACATATAGATATGATATATGATACATATAGAGATATGATACATATACAGATGATATATGATACATACAGAGATATGATACATATATAGATATGATACATACAGAAATATGATATATGATACATATAGAGATGATATATGATACATATAGCGATATGATACATGCAGAGATATGATATATGATACATACAGAGATATGATACATACAGAGATATGATAGCTCTGATATATGATACATATATAGATATGATACATATATATGATACATATGATACATAGATATGATACATACAGAGATATGATATATGACACATATAGAGATATGATATATGATACATATAGAGATGATATATGATACATATAGAGATATGATATATGATAGATATCATATAGAGATGAACAATACTAAGAAATGGGACTTCTATGATGTAAACGTACTGTACCAGTACCACTGCTATCCGCTACTTCGGGGTCCCCCCGTTGTGCACTGTGGTTTTAAATGCCAACCACTGAATCACTACCGACTCCTGTAGTGACATAACACCCTGCATGAGAAACCACAGCACACAGCAGGAAGATGCACTTTGAAAACACCAGGAAGTAGCGGATAGCAGAAGCTCCTGGCAACAGCAAGAGAGCGAAGCATGGACTCACCAAAAGGGTAAGTATTAAACTTCTTCTCCTACAAGGGGCTGCTGGTTGATGTCTAGAGCTGTTTATTTGACTGGAAATGTCAGATGCATCCCACAGACTTTGTTTAGGGATATCTGGGAATGTGTCTGACATTTGCTTTCAAAGAAACTTCAAGCAAGCTGACCATTTTATAAGAGGCACTCCGAACCACACACCCAGGATTTGATCTTCTGATGAGCGATCCCCCTTATGGACCAGAGACGCAGCAGTCTTGGACCATAACCAGGTCCACAAACTACACACATACTGTTATGACCGATTTACCTTCTCCAAGGAGTACATCCCCCCAATTTCAGATTTACCTCAAAACCCATTCTTACTCCTACTGGTCAATTGCTACCAGATATGTATCAGGTTTTTATTTCTGTCTCTGTCCTGACTAGGGGAACGTCCTGATAACAGAACAAGAATGTAAAGGGTATCTATGGTCATCAACTAAAAATACAATCTCACTGGCCACTTTATTAGGTACACCATGCTTGTACCGGGTTTTTTTCCTGGTTTATGGGAGCCAGACTTACTAAAAAAAAAATTATTTATTTCCTCGTTCTCTAGTGGTATCCAAACCGCTAGCGCCATCCACCTGCATGGGTGCCTCCATCAGCTAGCCGACTGCTGTGAAGGCACACATACGTGCACGCTCACGGCCGTACCCGCACCTAGCTGTGTGCGTCTATAGACACACAGAGCATGCAGCCGTCCTCGGCCCCACCCTTGCAGTCACAGCCTATGGCTCCTCCGCCCTCAGTACCCTCCCCCGCAACCAGGAAGTTCGGGGAATCCCAAGTCTCCAGCTGCAGGTACGTGGGGGGGGGGGGGGTGTTAGGAAAGTTTGGGGTGTTTTTTTCCTATGGCCAGACATATGGTATAGTTCCACGGTGTGAATTTAGAAGGATTTTTTTCTCTTGGAGAAAGCACAGGAAAACCTTAAGGAAGGGGACTGGAAGTGCCTCCTACTTCAAAGAGAATGTAGGAGGAATTTTACAATTAGAACCAATTCCAATTCGACTGAATAATGCCCTTTTTTTAAGGAGGGTTTTTTTCTTTTTAACCACTGTACATTGTATTACTGTATTACATATATATATTGTTTACATTTTAGTATATAATAAATATTTTTCATTATTTGGAACATGGCACCTTAGTTTTCCGTTATTATTGTTTTATTTTATGCTATGTTGGATATACAAAGACCAGTATGTTATGTGTTTTCTTCATATCAGGATTGGTGAAAAAAAATCTTTATAACGCATCCTATGTTCTTGCCGTTCAAACAATATTTGATATTTTTTATGTTAAAAGATCTATTATTTGACTACAGGTCCCAGAAAATGTGTAATATTGTTCCTTTTTGGCTGTGGCACAAGCTATGACTGACCTGGTGAATTCCACACACAATGTTTACACTCAAAAGATGACATTGAGCGCTTTCAGATCCATTATGGGGCAAACACCCCCTTTTGCTTTGGGAGTAGAGACCCTAAAACCTTTCCTTTTCTGGGAAAATGAAAATGACTTCTTGAGAGAGGAGTTCTGCCAAAGCAGCATGAAGTCTTTGCCGAGAGATTGGCAGACTTTTTGAAGCGGGGTGGTAGTCGAATTAAATTCAAACTTCCCATGAAGTGTAGAGGCTGCAGGAAGGCAATTATTTTTATTCAGATAGACTCCATCCACCAATAAACAGATCAATATGGCACACCCAGAGAGCAGAACTTTCATATGTATAAGTAAATATGGCTGCTCCCTTGTACATATAAAAAAAAAACAAAGTATACAAACAAATAAGCTTTCTAAAAGATTATCACATGATGATTAGGGTTTTTATGATAGGCTGACCATCTTCAAATGTAGCTCCTTTGTAATGTAAGCCCTAACAACGATCTTATCTGCCTGTTAAATATGCCATTGAAAGTGTTTGATCATTTCTATACAATAATGGCAAAAATATACCTGGTGACCTACCTGTTGATCAGAAATTCAGAGCTGTCCTGTGCAGAGCCATAGTTAGCCCCTTTTGCGCCCAAAGCCCCGCACACATGCTGCGTAATGTGCCCCTGCCTTTTTTATTATTTTTTTATTAATGTTGGGGGCTTTGGGGAAATATCTGGGGGTCTAAACAGACACATGATATATCCCTTTTAAAATAGAAAAAGAAATTGAGGACACAAAGTCCTTAATCTCTTTTTCTGCAGACTCTGTTCTAAATTAATGCAAAGTATAGAGGCTTTTTATTCATTCAGAAAATATTTACTATCATCAGTTTCTGAATGGGTAAAAGCCTCTGTACTGAGTGCTACTCTCCATTGAGAAACTCATGAATGAACAGGAAGTACCTGCGCCCGAGGCGAGAGCCTCAGTCACCTCGACCTTGCTACGGCCCTGGTCCTGTGTTATCTCAAAGAGCCTAATTAGCACTTCCAGATCTTACCTTAAAACTACAGATTAATTAGCCATTAGGTTGTGTAGAAAAGACTTGGGGGTGGGTTTGAGTAGTTTAGTAAAAGACATCTTGAGGGCTGACAACACTTACACCAGGACTTACAGTAGAAGCTGAATGCATTTCTGGCACATAAGCTGGTATATTTCTGCACTTGCAGGGTCCTTAAAGGGAAAAAAAACAGAAAAATGTGCATGCATTGCAGAGATGTACTGCAACTCTTTTTGCCCTAACATACACTTTAAAATAATCAGTAGGTTTAGAGATATAGAACGCTGAAATTATTTACAAATCCCAATTTCTCAAAAAAAAAAATACAATTTGGCTCTGTACCCTTCTGCCTTTCTAGGTTCAGCTAAGGTTTCCCTAGTTATCAGAGGTCTCCAATAAGGAGCCTGTGAAATGTGAGGAGTAGGTCCAAGTTCCACATTCACAGGAAAAGAGGTTTTGAATTTAGCTGCACATATCTCTCTGTAGGTTGAACTCAACTCGATAGGTTGAACCCCATGGACTTGGTCTTTTTTCAACTTGACTATGTAACTATATACAGTGGCTTGCAAAAATATTCACCCCCTTGGCATTTATCCTATTTTGTTGCATTACCACCTGGAATTGAAATTTATTTTTTTTGGATTACATTTAATGGAAATACATAAAATAGTCCAACATGGTGAAGTGAAATCAAGAAAATAACATGTTTTAAAAAAAACAAAAACGGAAATGTGGTGTATGCATATGTATGCGTTCACCACCTTTGCCATGAAGCCCCTACATAAGATCTGGTGTAACCAATTACCTTCAGAAGTCACATAATTAGTTAAATAAAGACCACCTGTGTGCAATCTAAGTGTCACATGATCTCAGTATATATACACCTGTTCTGAAAGGCTCCAGAGTACGCCACTGAGCAAGGGGCACCACCAAGACCAAGGAGTTCTCTTAACAGGTCAGGGACAAAGTTGTGGAGAAGTACAGATCAAGGTTGGGTTATAAAAAATATCTGAAACTAAACCTCCCACGGAGTACCATTAAATTCATTGTTTAAAAAAATGGGGAGAATATGGCACCACAACAAACCTGCCTAGAGAGGGCCGCCCACCAAAACTCCCAGGCAAGGCAAGGAGGACATTAATGAGAGAGGCAACACCAAACATAACCCTGAGGGAGCTGCAAAGCTCCACAGCAGAGATTGGAGTATCTGTCCATAGGACAACTTTAAGCCGTACACTCCACAGAGCGGGCCTTCATGGAAGAGTGGCCAGGAAAAAAAAGCCATTGCTTACAGAAAAAAATAAGCAAACATGTGTGCTGTTGGCCAAAAGGCATGTGGGAGACTCCACACACATATGGAAGAAGGTACTCAGATCAGGTGAGACTAAAATTGAGCTTTTTAGCCTTCATGGAAAACGCTATGTCTGGCTCAAACCCAAGACCTCTCATCACCCCGAGAACACCATCCCCACAGTGAAGCATGGTGGTGGCAGCATCATGCTGTTGGGATGTTTTTCATCGACAGGCACTGACAAACTGGTCAGAATTAAAGGAATGATGGATGGTGCTAGATACAGGTAAATTCTTGAGTGAAACCAGTTTCAGTCTGCCAGAGATTTCAGACTGGTACGAACGTTCAGCAGGGCAATGACCCTAAGCATACTGCTAAAGCAGCACTCGAGTGGTTTAAGGTTTTCTTATAGAGATGTACCCCAAGAGACTTGCAGTTGTAATTTCTGCAAAAGGTGGCTCTACAAAGTTTTGACTTTGGGGGGTATTGAGAGAGTAAAATGTACCCTTCCCAATACTTAGAGCCAGCATGAGACACTGCAGAAGTCACACGCCGGCTCTATAGATCAAGAACCGCTGATCGCTCAGCTCACAGTCTTTTCCCTGCAAAGAGTAGTGACTGTCAGTCACCGCTCCCTGCAGGGATTCTACCCTCCCCTCTCTGTTCCTCCAGCGCTCATTGGAGGGACAGACGGGGAGGGGGTGGGCACAGCTGGCTTTGTCTCTAGAGAGGCAGAGCCACCTGTCAATCAAGCAGCGAGGTGGACCCAGACAATATTGTCGGGATCTGCAGCCAGGAACAATAGAATAACTACTTAGCTCAGATCTTAAGAAAACCAAAATGTTGCAGAGAGAAACAATCAGCTTTGCTGGGGACAAACCTTATTAACAACAATAAATGAGAATCTAATCATTTTATTTTTAATTTGTTCTAGTGTTATACCACCGTGGGCTAGCATGACTGATGCAGCTTGTGTTTTACAGTACGGTAATGTTTAAATAGCTGACTGCATAATGGAAAATGTCACACTTATAAAGCATATGCAAGCATTTGTGATTAAACATATCAATGGGCATGCAAGGCATGTTAGCCGTTCATCTTTGCATATTATATGTCCCTGAAAAATCTTTAATTTGAAAGTCACATAGTTTGAGGTTGCAGCTACATGCTCACAATTTTTGCTTGTCAGTGAAAATTTGATTTAATTACAGAAAGACAATGACATCAACTTTTTTTTTTAGTGGCTGACAGTTGATGTTTCCAGAGTGTTGGCAGCTCCTCCTTGATGTTCTTGTTCAGACATTTGACTTGCCTCTGCAATCTCAGCACATTCAAAAGTTTCATAAAATTTCTAGAAAAAAAAAAAGAGTCAGAGTTAGGCCGCTATTGATTTATTCCTTATTTCAATCATTCAGCAAACAGATACACTTTGCTTATTCATTAAAAGGGAAGTTACAAATGTTTCTGAGGCTGAATTTAGCAACTGCAGCACAGGAAATCCTCATTTTCTTACTCCTTTATATTAAAGGCTTTGTACACATGATCATTAGCTCCTCTAAGTGCAGTGTATATAGCAAGCTTCTACATAGCATTTGCAACGTTTTCAGCCAGTTATACCTGTTAAAAATCAATCAAGGCAACTGGACTTGGTGTATTTTTCTTAAAGGAGAACTATGGGATCAGTGTTTTTCCCCATAGTTCTCCTAAGGGTCACGGGAGGACATACACTAGCATCCTCCCGTAACCCAAAGCTCAGTATACCGTGAGCTACAGCTCGCGGTATACTGAGACCGTCGCAGCCGGGACGGATCCCGACATTACTGTCGAGATCCACCCAGCTGCGTGGTTGACAGATGGCTCTGCCTATCTAAAGGCAGAGACAGCTGTACCCGCCCCCTCCCCCGTCCGTTCCGCCAGTCAGCGCTGGAGAATCGGACAGGGGAGGGGGGGAATCCCAGCAGGGAGCCGTGAGTGACAGTTACGGCTCTCTGCAGGGACATGATCGATAAGTAAGCGAGCGACGGTATGTGTTCGCTCACTTCCCGATCTATTGAGCCGACGTGTGACAGTTTCATTGTCACACGTCGGCTCAAACTATGAGGATGAGTGATTTTCACTCACCTCATAGTTCTCCTTTAAAGATGTTTCACTGGTCATCCGACTACCTTTCTCAATTCAGAATAACTTGTACAAAAATTATCTGGGCATAAATATGGTGAATGTTGCTCCAATCAACATAATCTGTTAAACATAACCTGCATGGGGTCAGAGAGCATGGGGTCTCTGACCGAATGCTGGTTATGTTTAACAGATTACAGCTTGGGTTCTCTTTATTTTTACATAAATGGCCTCTTTCACACCTCTTTTGAACCAGTCCCCCTCCCTGTTTAGGATGTGTACTTGACTGTCTTCAAAGGAGTGACCTTTTTCCTTTAAGTGTAGGTTCAATTATGCAAATGCAATCAACACCTGGTTGCGACTAAAAGGTTATGTGGATTGGAGCAACATTCACCAGTAAAACATCTTCAAGAAAAAAATACAGCAAGTCCAGTTGCCTTGATTTATTTTTTACAGATATACCATGACCTGGATGAATGAGAACCTTTACAGACATTTCAGCCAGTTGTTACCAGCATTGATGCAGCCCTGTTAAAGCTTTAAAACCTTTAAAGTGTAACTCTAGCCAAAACCTTTTTTAGATTTGGATAAGGTAGGGGAGGGTTAAAAGCTGTGTTGAGGTTTTTTTTTATGCCCAAGAGATTGAAGAGATTTTGTCTCAAGTTCTGTCCCAACATTCTCACCTTGACAAAAAGTGAGAGGAAGCCTCCAGGACAAAGCCAGCAAAAAAAAAAGCTAATGGGTGTTCTAGCCTTTCCATATGCCATGAAAAATAAAAAACTAGAGTAGGGTCACAACTAGAGTAGCAATAAAAATGTACAGTACAAGCTTAGAAGGATCAACCGGAACTTGTACAGAACACTGAGCAGAATCTGTGCTTGCCACATGGCAATGTCAGTGGAACTGCAATACTGCTTACACTGAAGTAACCTATCTAGGCCAGCAGATGAGGGAAAAGGTAATAGAGTTGGTAATGTAGATGTAAGATTGATGGCTGACCATTAGGAGGTGGCTAGAAGCATGTAGTTCCTTATTTTTTAACCTAAAACATCAGATAGATGTTTACGTCCAATTCAGCTTCTGTTAATGTAATAAATTAAACTTTTTAGATGTAAGTAATACAGAGAAGATAATTTTCACATGTTAAAATCCCAGTAAGCAAATAATATTTACTGTATTGATTTGTTACTTTATTCACAAACTCATTCAGGATTGTAAAGCCAAAGTTTTTCCTTCATAAGCAATGTGCAGCAGAATTAATGCAGACTGCATATCCCATATTTTTGGGTTGTCAGAATATTTTTATATCGATCTGTCTGTCCCTCTTCTCATGTGGAAGTGTCTTTGTTAGCCTAGAGCTGTCACATGGGGGCAGGGAGAGTCCTCAGTTCTGTTTAAAATAAACCCGTGGCCATTAAACTATTTACATATTCTTAAAATGCAGTACATGAGCTTAAACGAGCTTTAAAATAAGCCTTGACCTCTGTGGCTACAGACACTATGGAGTAATTCATCCTCAAAGTTCCCAACAAAAGCACTGACATAGTTTGCAGCTCAGCCCACCCTGCTCTCCCTGCCAAAAATGGCTCAGCTCACCTTGTTCTCCCTCCCAGCAATGGCTCAGCTCACCCTGCATCCACCTCCCTGCAGTGACTCAGCAGCCGGCAATCCTTCTAATCTCTAATGTAAACACTGAGCAGGAGCTCTGGCAAAGAGGAACAGGGTAAGCTGAGCTGATGAGAAAACAACCGCAGTGTTTCTGCTGTGAAATTTTAGGATGAGTTGTTCCAGAGTGCTTGCAGCTACAGTGGTCAATGATATCTTGTTTTAAAACTCATTTACTCCTTGTTAAAAAAATCTAAATTCTTAAATGTCCATAGCCTGGCCACAGATTCCCTTTAAGCTCTGACTAGAGTGACTCAGATTTTACACGGGTCTTTGTTTTCTTGCTTCCAAACGGAGCAGCAGGGGAGTGAAAGAAAGCTGAGTATAACCTGTTAGGGAGATGCAAAACACAGTTTTGCTTTAAGCAAAAATAACTACATATAATGTAAAGGAGATCTATGAGGTGAGTAATTTCCACTCATCCTCATAGTTAGAGCCGACCTGTGACAAAGAAGCTGTCACAGGTCGGCTCTATTGATCGAGAAGTGAGCAGAAACATGCGGCTGATTCGTTCACTTCCCGATCGTCCCTGTCAGTCACCGCTCCCCACAGGGATTCTCCACTCTCCGATCCTCCAGTGCTGAGTGGAGGAACGAATGGGGAGGGGGCAGGCACAGCAGGCTCTGCCTCTAGATAGGCAGAGCTAGCTGTCACTCACGCAGCTGGGTGGATCACAAGAGTATTGTCAGGATCCGTCCGAGCTGCGGCGCTCTCAGTGTATCTTGGGCTATCCCGCGATATACTGAGCTTTGGGTCATCGGAGGAGGTTAGTATATGTCCTCCCGTGACACTAAAGAGAACTATGGGGAAAAATACTTACCCCGTAGTTATCTTTTAATTACTAACAAAATAATTTATAAAGTTACTTAAAAACTCCTAACTAACCTCTCTTTGATTTCCAGTTCTAGAAAGCGGACACACTACAATGTTTACACTACCAGAGGATAGTGTGTCTGCTGTATTGTCTCCATCAGCAGCTGACAGACCCGACAGAACGAGTGCACTAGAAAAGCCTTTCTTTCCGAACAAAAGGCTTAATGTAGAATTTGTGGATGATGTATGACCGGACTGGTCCTCTCTGGTCTGCTCATTTATATTTTTATTTGCATGAGGAAAAGGAGAGTGAGTGCAGTTTTGTACACAGTGTTGACTTGAAGATAGCCTTTTGGTAAGCTTGTAATCAGCTGTTGTATCACAGCAACCGTGACGTTTTTCCTTGTTTGCCCCGGAAAGCGCAGAAATCTGGTTTAAAGAAGAATGGGTGTGTGCCGATTTACTCTTCAATTTTCGTTTACCTGTGAAACAAAAAATATAAAGACAAAAAATAATGAACAGAACCAATATGCTTTTATCGGTAACACTGTAGTACATAGGAAGTGCATTGGTACTATGTTTTGCTAAGAATGTTTTCACTAAAATAAACTAATCAATATGAACAAGGGAAAGATCCGGCGGTTACCCTTTGCTGAACTCCTTCTGGAAAAGTCAATACTTTAAACCATGGAAGGGACAGGTTAGACTTTATTTTGGTAGCAGCTCATTTAAAGCCCAACTGGAATCTGCTAAATAAATTCTAAGTGCAGCAAAACAAAAGGTTTCCAAAATCTTACATGTCATTTTATTTGAAAAAAGCCATAATCTGAGTAGAAAAGCCTACCCCCTGTCAGCATGCTATAGAGAAGGACCCTTGCTCTCCGTGGGGAAGCATTGGTCTCTCTGTCGAGGTCCAACATGTCCTCTGCTGAATCAGACCTATTAGTCTGCAGTTAACAATACTAATGCTACTTGCTGATTGAAGAGCTCTAGTTCTCACATGGTAGAGAACATGTTGGGCCTCTCTAGAGAGAACAATGCTTCCACACAGAAAGATAGAGTTCATCCTTCTCTGTAGCATGCTGGCAGGGGACAGGCTTTTCTATTCAGGCTGTGGCTGCTTTCTAAAGAAAACCAACTCTAAGGTCTCGTTCACACCTAGGCGTATTGCATATGCGCGTCTGTCGCGCGACCGTCGCACGTTTTTTTACCGCGATTCCCGGTAAAAAAGTTGCGCGACAAACGCGCGTTTCCGAAGGCTACTTGGCTGTATCCCAATGGAAACGCGCAACAAAACGGCCCAAAGTAGTACATGTACCTTTTCAGGCGTGGGCCGTTTTGTAGCGCATTAGGGACGGGCGGAAATACGCCAAGGTGGGAACGAGACCATTGAATACAATGGGATTTATATTTTTGAGCGTTTTTGTAGAGCGTTCGTCGAGCGTAGAACGCGCTACAAAACATTCAGGTGTGAACGAGGGCTAAGACTTTACACACCTATTGTTTTGATGCACCTTAAATGTATTAAGCGGATTTAAGCTTAAAGTTCAGTTCAACTTTAAGGCTGGCTACTGGGGCTCACAGGAAATGAAAGTTACATTTTAGTTGTCACATCACTGCACTTCCCCTTTCCCTAAAGATAGGGTGCACTATGTAAACTTGACGTTAGGGTGCCCGGTGTAAGCTCTCCACACCGCCCCCCCCAAGCACTTGGTGCCTGAGCATCCACTCACAAAACACCAGAGCCGATATCTTGATGAAGGAATATGAGTCACAACACTACCCATATCTGGAATTACCATGTATATTTCTTCATTCCTATTGGCCAAGCAAAGCGACGGTGAGCAAAAGGGTGGTAAGTATGTGTAGCTAGGGAGGGAGGCAGTTAAAGGAGAATTATGACCTAATGCCAAATAAATATTCTCCTTTTATATCTCCAATTATTGCAGCCAGCCTTCAGCTTAATTTTTAAATTCTGAAGTCTGGTGTGGTCGTGCTTTCTCAAAGCGTGCATACCGGCGTATGGGGCCAGAACGTGCACGCTGATACGTGGGAGTGGAAGGCTGAGGCGCAATTGAGAAGATAAGCAGCGGCTCCTCATGGTACTAAGCACTGACTCATGCTGACTCGCTCTCCTCCCATTCTTCCCACACTCTCCCTGCTTTGTGTCCCTGTTTAATACGATGCCAGCGGCCGCCGACATCATAGCAACTACTATTCCGATGCTTGCCAGCTTGTTTCTCTTTGTAAACAAGCCATCAGGCATCACCAGTGACTTAATTTACCATCTATGGCCATGCCCATATGTGGTAAATGATCCTAGGCAGCATCTCCTGGCTGGTTTACTTTTATCAGCTGACCGCATAAAGACCTTGTTCTGTACTGTAGCGCTGATACAAAGAAAATAAGTCTGCCTATGAGCTGGGGACAAGCGGTGGCACTGCACAGCAGCTTGTGGCGAGAAGGTGGGACAGAGGATGGAGACGGGGAGGCAGGGAGAACATACACAGCACAGCAGCTTGCAGAGAGAAAGCGGGGATATGCAGCACAGCAGCTTGTGGAGGGAAGGCGGGGACGGGGAGGCGGGGACAGAGCTGCTGCACCTTCACATAAACAATCATGACAGCGCTGCAGCATAAAACATGCAGTGTCAATCATAGGGAAGAAAGACCAGTGGGAGGATCCTGACAATATTGTCAGGATCTCTCCTCAGTGCAGCATTTAGCCCCGCCCATTGTTTTATATTGGAAATAACAGGCTTACGGTGCATTTTGGATTATAAGAGTAAATGACAATATTTACTCCTTTATCATAACCAATCTAAACCTGCTTGTAATTTTTGGCTACATATAAGGTCACGTCACACTAAAAATAAAGACTCACCTATCGGTTGCAGACTTTTTATATCCAAGCATTTACCCTCTGGATTTTCATTACAAACATTCTGAGAGTTTCTTAAACTTTGACTTGTGTTGCTTTCCGAATAGCTGGTTACTGAGGATAAACTTCTCTCACGATCTGCCTCTTCAGCATTTCCTGCGTTGTCATTACTTCTGTCATTCCCTTTCCTCATGCTAGATAAAAAGTTGATAATAAGCTGAACTGTACAAACAGTTAAATGTTTTAACACAATGTATTTAAAAAGTGATATTTAAAACTGGACATACAGGGTGATGATGACCCCTATTAAGATTTATCAGTAGTTACTGTATGTGACCATTCCAAAAACTGGGTGTTCCATTTGGCCACAGTTAATGTGTATGTATAGCCATATTTATATGTTTTGGATTGAGTGGGAAAGCCTTAGACTCTCTGTTGGATTTTTATTCTTGTCATTGTCCTACCTGATGAGATGCACCTTCCTTATTTATCCTAGTAGCCATTGTCACCAAGAAATAAAGTGACGGGAAATCCAACATTTACAATTGTCTTCCAGTGGGGACATCTGTTTGGGTGACAACTTTCCAAGAGGGGAATTCCCATCACTTTGTAGAAATTTCCCTCACTTCTTGTTCAGTCTCTGTGACAGAAAATTAGGAGAAATCTCCCCAATAGGACATAGACAGCAAAAAATACACTGACAGGGGTTTAACCCATCCCCTACTCTATCTAAAACTAAAAAAAAAGGTTTGTGCTATAAATACACTTTAAGCTTCTGTGGGTAATGTATATTAAATTTTAAGTGCACTTTCATATAGTGGCTCACAAATTACCTCCTTCCAGCCTCCGCACTAATAATCCTCAGAAAACCCCATTCATTATCTTACAGTGACAATAAACTCAGGAGTTAAATCTTAAAAATACATTCAAGTACCCTAACTATTAACAAAAATGTATCTTATTTTTGTATCACTCGGCTGTAGATCCTCAAATCATCTCTGAATTGGTGCTGACACTGTCCTTCCTTCTGGAGGGTGGCTACTTTTGTTCCCCATGGTCCCTGTGTGTGTTGTAAAGCAGCCACCGCTCAAAGCTCACTCCTGTGATGCACTACAATCTCAATACAAATTACTAAACTAAACCTAAGATTGTAGTCCATCATAGGAGTGAGCACATATGTTGGCGGGATGATATTATTCTGTTAAGTGGTTCTTTTAATATAACCCAAATATCCCTTCTCCTAAGGAAGCTCTGCGGGGCAAAATGCGTAGAGAAATTCAGGAACACCACCCAGCATATTTCTATTACCTGTAAGACTACATTGGATGCAATTATTTGGTGTCTCTGAGAAATACTTTTTTGTGTCAGCAGTTGGGGGTGCGTCACTTTGGGGCATCCGGTTTGGGGGCTATATGTGTTGTTTGTATTGTACATTCTGTATGTATGTTATGGATTATGTACATTTTAGTATTTGTATAATATAATTTGTGATTTTATATTCTATACAGTAGACTATTGTCTTGCACCTTTCATCAAAACCCCTTTCAATTTTCTTTTTTTGCTGCGTGATATATGTTTTAAGGGGGTGGTGCGTTATAACTGAGTAAGGCTCCCATTAACAATTATTATTTAAAGAACTAAACCAAAAGAAATGTGGAAGTACCTTTCTTAGCTCCACCTTTACTATAGGAGCTAAAAGTAAATCCAAACTCCTAAGCTTGAGCTTTTCATAGCTATAGGCAGCAGTTATGGAGAGAAAGGGAACATTTTTGAACCTACGTCAGATTTGTATTGCCGCCTGTGCCATCATTGGGGAGATTACTCCTCACTTCCTATTCCAGAGACTTAACAAACAGGAAGTCTGAGGAAATATGCTCTGCAACAACTTTAACATTTTACATTTCCCTTCACTATCTATCTCTGATAATAGTTGTCAGGACAGGTAATGTGACTGAACCTTCCCAACATAGATACAGGCAATGTTAAAAAAACAACAAGAGTTTCTAACCCTTCCGAACACTGCCCAAAATTAGAAGAATGTTTTGACTGCAGTTCCACTTGAAAATCAACCTCACATCTAATATTCTGAAGATACTTTCCGTTACCTGTAAAGCTCTTAGTTCTAAAATAGCCTTGCAATTAGAAACGAGGGATATGCCACATTTTACTTTTGTGCGCGGATCTAATATTATTAACCTGGCAATGTTCTCATTCCATCTATTGAGTTTCATATGCTAAATATTTCAATTTCAAAAGCATTAATGAAATCCCTCCATGCCATTTGTAAGGTTATATAGAGGAGAAAGGACATTTGAGAAGAGAAGTGCAATTATTTTGCCCTTAGCAGTTTCGTTCATTGGTCCCACTTTCACATACTATTCAGTGAAATTGTATTTAATCATTTTAAAACTGTATTGCATTTAAATGTCATGGTGGAACAGAGAAAAGATTCATGCTCCTATGATAAAGACGCAAAAGGAAAGAAGGGTCTTATATACTGTATATGCCTATAAATTAGGACAAATGGTGCACTGAATCAGGCCTGAATAGAGGAATATATACAAATTCATTAAAGGAGAACTATGAGGTGAGTAAAAATCACTCATCCTCATAGTTCGAGCCGATGTGTGACAATTAAACTGTCACACGTCGGCTCAATAGATCGGGAAGTGAGCGAACACATACCGTCGCTCGCTCACTTCTCGATCATCTCCCTGCAGAGAGACGTGACTGTCACTCACGGCTCCCTGCAGGGATTCCCCCTCCCCCACTCCGATCCTCCAGCGTTGACTGACGGAATGGACAGGGGAGGGGGCGGGTGCAGCTGGCTCTGGATAGGCAGAGCTAGCTGTCAATCACGCCTGCTGGGTGGATCTCGACAGTAATGTCGGGATCCGTCCCGGCTGCGGCGGTCTCAGTATACTGCGAGATGTAGCTTGTGGTATACTGAGCTTTGGGTCGCGGGAGGACGCTAGTTTGTGTCCTCCTGTGACCCTTAGGAGAACTATAGGGAAAAACACTTACCCCATAGTTCTCCTTTAAGGGTCAAATATGACTCTAGAACTTGGCAAGTCACGCATTGATAAGTGATGTATTTCATGAATGTATTTATAGCAATAAAAGTTATTACAATTTTTTTAAACTTTTTTGTAAAATTTGGTTCTCTTAAAATTGGCACCTATAAAATCCCAATCAATGTGATTGGCAAATACTTATAATATTCATGGGGGATGTGGTGCATTGATTTTAAGGGTTGGTCATCAGTGTAAATTTAATTCACTTTTTATTAACACTAACAGGCATTTTTTATGCAGTGCAAAGCAACGAACAGTCGAACACAGCATACCCATCTGTGTGTTCCAGTGCACTACAATGCAGGCGTGTTGCAGCCCACTGTAGATGTGCATTAGGGTGCAATTATCTTTGTAATCTTACTGTGCGCTGTGGCAATGCACATTATAACATGGATTATGACATGGGGTATGGTTTGAACAAACCTAAGAGTGAAGCAAAATTGTATAAAATAGGCCTGAAGCCAAGCAACAATGTATGGTTTAGGAGAAAGAGAGGGCTAGCAAAGCATGGCTTAGCCAACAGTGGTAAGCTCAAACAGGAGCAACTAAAATCTATTGCATTTGATGGAGATTAAACTTTCTTGAACACACCTAGATATAAGGAAATTATGTTTGAATTACCCCCATAAAATGGTGGACAATTCTGACTCCTTTACAAGTAAGCTAATATTATAAATGAACCCGATATACACTCACTGGTGACTTTATTAGGTAAACGTGTTCAACTGCTCGTTAATAGCATTCGGCTATTCACTCACTGCTGTTCGGCATCTATAAGAATAGGCCAAACAGCAGTGAGTAGCCTGCCGGAGGTTCGGCTCAGCCGATCCAGATGTTGGATCGGCTGAGTCAAACTCCTTCTGCACTTCGGGTCGGCCGAACATGTTGAGCATGTTCGGCCAACCCGAAGCCACGTGAAGACACCCGATGTACGGCTGATTTCCGCCGATGTACGTCTGAAATCAGCCACTAATCTACTGGGATTTTCATACACAACCATCTGTAGGGTTTACAGAGAAAAAGAAAAAGAGAAAATATCAAGTGAGCGGCAGCTCTCTGGGCAAGAATACCTTGTTGATGTCAGAGGTCAGAGGAGAATGGGCAGACTGGTTCAAGCTAATAGAAAGGCAACAGTAACTCAAATAACCACTTGTCACAACCATGGAATGCAGAAGAGCATCTCTAAATATACCACACATTGAACCTTTAACCCTTTTGCTGCCAAGCCCTCCGGAACATTTTGCACCTCAGCTGGCCACGCCATTTTTGCAATCTTTCCCATTGATTTGATTTTCAACTGCTGCGTTGCTAGCGTCTGTAAAAGACCCCCCAAACCATATATTTTCTGAAAACACAGGCCTGGTAGAATAAAAAGATGGTGATACTAAATTTATAGGCCCTGCGATAATTGCGCAAATGTTTCTCAAATTAATATTAAACCGATAAAAATACACAATTCAATTGATAAAGCACTAAAATCAGTATCAGCGCACACAAAAAAATATTTTCTGACTAAATCTAAAAGATAAAACTGTATTGAGTTAATAAATAACAAATATTAGCAAATTTGAAATTGTACCTTTTTACGGAAAAGTAAAAAAATGAAGGTACGCAAAACTGTAAATAAGCCACTTATGTTTAAAATAGGTTTTGCGCTGGGTTGGTGTTTGTGTTGTGATAAAATGATACAGGCGTATATTTAATTACAACACATTGGGGTTGATTTACTAACCTTATAAACACATGCCACGAACAAGTATACACCTCTGTAGTGTGTTCCCTCCCAGCATGATCTATTGGTGGAATCTAGACACCTTTGTAGTGTGTACACACCCAGCAGGTGTGTTGTGCAAAGCCCTGCAAGAATTGCAAGGTGATGTTGTGTAAATTAGCTCTTTGTTGTGTTGCTTGCGTTGATGAATGCAGGAATGTAAATGCATGAGCTAACCATTTTTGTCTAAACTGTTAAGCAGCATTATATATGCATCATGTGCATGATTTTTCCATATATGGCATTAGTGAAAATATGCTTTCAGAGACTTGCATGCCGCTATCAGAGCGGTGTGTAGCCTATGGCGCATGCTACATGACGCGCACGTACGTAAATACATAAAAATGCGCCATAACTGCGTGAAAATGTGACACGTTGCTCGTGTTTGGTTGATAAATACGCTTTGCTGTGTAAAAATGCACACGCACCTGGTGCGTGCGTGTGTTTAGGTTAGTAAATCACCTCCAAGGTATCACAACGCATGGCAATGCGTCACAAAGCTTTGCCATGCGCTGCCACAGTTAATTAATGTTTTTTTTTCAAAGAAAAAAATAATTGCCAAATCATGCACTGCGATGCGTTCTAACAACGCACTGCAATGCATGTGCATGGCGTGCACCACAATATGGTGCACGTGTATGTTATGTGTGTGGGGGAGGGGAGTTGTGCTTTTTTTAATTAGGTTTTTTTGTTTTTGTTTTTACACATTTTTATTTATTTTTTAATTATTTATTTTTATTTTTTATAATGTTGGGGGGGCTTCGGGGCAATATTAGGGGTCTAAACAGACCCCTGACATTTCCCTTTTGAAATAGAAAAATAAATTGAGGACACAGAGTCATTTCTTTTTCTACAGCCTCAGCACTCAATGAATGGGAAACACTCAGTACAGAGGCTTCCCATTCATTCAAAAACTGTTGATAGTAAAATATTTACTATCACCAGTTTCTGAATGGAGAGGAGCCTCGGTAGTGAGTGCTTCTCCCCATTGAGAAAGTCATGAATGAGCAGGAAGTGATGTAAATCACATCCCGTTCATTCATAACTGGGGACACATAGTACTATGTGTCCCCAGTTATTTACAAACACTGAAGTGATGAGACGATCACTCCAGTGTTTGTGCTGCACACAGAGGATCGGTAAATATCAATGATATTTACCGATCCTCCGCTCAGCCTTGCACACAGCCCGTCATCCTGAAACTGATAGGATGACAGCGGCTCCTCTCTCCTCCCCTCCCACCGCTCTCTCATGCCACTCGATCATAGTGATCGAGCGGCTCGATCCTCTGCCGGAGATTTTTTTCGCATCCCAGCTGCCTCCGCCCCTACAAGCGGGGGAGAGCATGGGGATCCATGCGGACACAGATCCATGCCTGGAGTGGCTCCAGACAGGGATGAGAGGCTCCAGATGCCGGCGGCCAGCGGCAGCGGTGTCGGCGGGGGATATGCCTTACGGCGGTGGCAGGCAAAAGGTTAAGCAGATGGCCTACAGCAGCAGAAAACCACACCGTGTTCCATTCCTGTCAGCTAAGAACAGGAAACGGAGGCTACAATCGGGCAAGGGCTCACCAAAATTGGATGATAGAAGATTGACAAAATGTTGCCTGCTCTGATGAGCCTCGATTTCTGCTGCAACATTCCGAAGGTTGGATCGGAATTTGGCACAAACAACATGAAAGCATGGATCCATCCTGCCTTGTATCAACGGTTCAGGCTTGTGGTGGTGTAATAGTGTGGGGGATATTCTCTTGGCACACTTTGGTCCCCTTAGTACCAATTGAGCATCATTTAAATGCCACAGCCAACCTGAGTATTGTTACTGACCATGTCCATCCCTTTATGACTACAGTGTACCCATCTCCTGATGGCTACTTCCAGCAGGATAATACACCATGTCACAAAGCTAAAATCATCTTAAACTGGTTTCTTGAACATGAAAATAAGTTCACTGTACTCCAATTGCCTCCACAGTCACCAGATCTCAATCCAATAGAGTACCTTTGGCATGTGGTGGAATGGGAGATTCACATCATGGATGTGCAACTGAAAAATCTGCAGCAACTACATGTTGCTCTCATGGCAATATGGACCAAATTCTTTAAGGAATGTTTCCAGCACCTACTTGAATCTATTCCATGAAGGATTAAGACAGTTCTGAAGAGAAAAGGGGGTACATCCCGATACAAGCAAGGTGTATCTAATATAGTGGCCAGTGAGTGTATACGTCACACAAGGGAGCAAAATTATGAATACATGCACCAGGTTCCTAGGGATACACACACATTAAAGTGCTATTTCAGGCAACAAAAGAAAACAATAGGGTTGATTTACTAAAGGTAAACAGGCTGTTAACTTTGCTAGGGAATTTGCACTCTGCAGGGGAACTTTCCCATAGCTTGGTGAATCAGGTGAAATTTTACTTTGTATTTTTGCTTCCACATAATTGGATGATGGACATCAGCAGACCTTCACCTCATTCAATAAACTAAGAGGAAACATCCCCTGCCAAGAGAAAATTAATTTGAAATGTCAACAGCCTATTTGCCTTTAGTAATTCTAGCCCATTTAGTCACTGGAAATCAAGAATTGCTTTTGGCACATAAACTTAACTTGAAATGACAAAGAGAAAAGGAACCTATTTAGGAAGCTCTAAAGCAATATTAAGACATACTGTACACATTTTATAGCTGCTCGAAGTCTAACAAAAAATAGTATGCAGAAATGTATATTATGTATTACTTACACACGCCATTTTGTTTGAAACAATGTTGTAATATGGCCAACATCAACTGGTCCAGCCAGCAACGTATTGAGTTGCTCATGCATTCCTAGGTAAGAAATAGTTATAGGAGAAACGTATATTGGGTAACCCAAAGGCTGATCACAGGATGAGTTGATTAGATTTCTTAACACGTGCTTGTTATTCTGAATGCTGCCCCGTTCATGATCACGATTACGAAGGAAAATTAGTTCCTGTTGTTGTCCAGCCCAGAGCCCTCTAACACATTCCTTGTTAACCTGAAATGAAAATGTAATGATTAAGATTGTAAGCACAGAAAAATTACTAGTAATTAATGTTAATTAGCATTATGATTATGCAGTGTAAAAATATAATTACTACTGAGTCAGACCTATAGCTTTGCAATCAGTAAAGCTCATGCTCCCAGCTGATTAGAGGTCTCTGGCAGGGGTGGTGTTGGACTACCGCAAAGAGACTACTGGTTCCACACATTCAGCTCACTGGGTGGGGGTAAAAGGGTAAGGAAACTGTCTGAAAGTTACCTTTAAATACAAGTGATGTGGCATAAACATAATCCAGTTACATTTATCTCACTAGAAATTATTGATGTTCACACTGCCTTTCCAACATAGCACTGCAATCTTTGAGTCTCCACACATCTCAGGTTCATCAACATATCTGGGTCACCAACCCCACTTATGTCCAGATACAAACATTTCAAATTCAAACTTCTGGCAACAAACTATCCTTGGTTTACCTAATACTTGGTCATTAGACTCCAAAACTGTGCATCTCAAAAGTAATTAAAAAAAGACAATCTTATAATCTGCCAATTAGAGCTATGAAAAAAGATTAATTGAATTTAAAGTGACACTAAACTCAGGAGTTAAATCTTAAAAATCCATTCAAGTACCTTAAATATTAACAAAAATGTATCTTATTTGTGTATCACTCGGCTGTAGATTATCAAATCATCTATGATATGGGGTTACTTTTGTTCCCCATGGTCCCTGTGTGCAAAGTAAAATAGCCACCTCTCCAAGCTTGCTATCAAGATGGACTACAATCTCACATTAAGTTTATTAATCTGATTTGAGATTGTAGTCCATCACAAAAATGAGCTTGGAGCAGTGGCTACTTTACACCACACACAGGGACCATGGGGAACAAAAGTAGCCACCCTCCAGAAGGAAGGACAGTGTTGGAACTAATTCAGAGATGATTTGAGGATCTACAGCCGAGTGATACACAAATAAGCTACATTTTTGTTAATGGTAACGGTATTAGAATGCATTTTTAAGATTTAACTCCTGAGTTTAGTGACACTTTACTTGATATTTGCACAATGATATTCCAGGAGTTTATTGGTTTCATTTTAGGGTTCAGAAATAAAATGACACTAAAGTTATAGCTCTATTACAAAATACCTAACATTTAACTACAAATTAAATAAAGGATTTATTTTCTTATATTTTGCACTTATTTGTAAAATGTAAATAATAATGGTAAGAAACAAACAAACAGCAGTTAAATAACAGCTATTGGGAGAAGGGGGAGAATGAGTTAATTAGGCCTAAATAGGGTCATAAATAAGCAAATGTAACTCTCTCCCCCCAAAATTTATTTGTTCTTTTTTACTTTTCAGGTTGCTTTCGCACTATATTGAAACTCATCCCTCTGATCAGCAGATGCATGGAACAGAGTAAATAAAAAACTAACAGTGTTACTTTGTATCTCATTATACAGTATAAACACTGTGTCAGATGGTCCATTATTTGACAGCAGCAGCTGACTGCCATTATAACATTCAAGGAATTGCCAGCAAATGAAATGGGGGGTGGAATGGCATCAGGATAGAAGGACGGAGCATACTACACACTACTGTGTACTTTAAGTGAAGTTTTTTTGGTACTGTGTAGCAATCATTACAATGTGTGTGTGAATATATATATATATATATATATATATATACACACATACGCTGTTTAGAAGCAGCATTTTTTTTTTTAGATTTAGACACAAGCTCCATTACCATGCTTAAGAAGGGATTTTAATGTGTAATGAAAACCACAAAAGGCTAGGTTTTATTATTTCTTTTATGGACAAGCTTCCTAGGTTTTTGAATGCTGGAACTACTTTGTAATTTTTTTGGATGCACAATAAAGCTGGCTCCTGCCGGTTTAAGACCTAACTTGCTGTGCTGACTCTTACTACCTGTACAAAGCAACTCCACTTGAGCTTAATCCATACTGAAAAAAATGCCACTAGCATATGAGCAATCAAAGTGTGTAAACCAAGGAAACTGCTCTGAGCTTTAAAGTACATAATACCTTCCTAGAGGTAAATAATCCACAGAAATATAAGTTAAAGAATATTGTCAGATTATATTGAATATGTAAAAATGACAAGTCAAACATACAAACCGTGAGAAAACCAGTGAAATAGAATTCTTTTATTACCTTTATAACTTTAAAGCTGAGATAACTTTTTTGAAGCATAATAACACTGTAGTCATCATTCCCTTCATCAACAACATGCCTCAGTGTCAAAAGCTCTTCTTTGTTGGACAGTATTGCAGCCCTCCAAGCAGGATCCTTTTCATCACAAATGACAACCCTTTCTTCAAATATCCTAATTGCATCAAAAAGGCCAGGATGGTCTTCATATTCTTCAGGACAAGCAAACTGACTCTGTGAAAAATGCCCAAAATGTTCTTAGTAGAGTTTCCAACATCTTTTATTTCACACGTTTACTGTTCTATTGTATTACTGCATATCAGGGGCGTTTATAGGGTCTTTATCAGTGTGTCACAGTCAGTATAATAATCTCATTCATATTTTGGTGCCATAAATTGTAATCTCACAGTCTAATTTATGATGTAACAGTGCAGACTATGTGAAACTATTATGATGGCATTGTCAATATTATTCTGCCATGGTAGATGTTTTGATGCAACATGTTGTTCTTTAATATCAATGTTAGTATTGTCATACACAGTGGTGCAACTACCGCCACAGTGACCCATGGAGTTGCTATGGGTGGACGGGGCAGAAGGGGGCCCGGTCAGAAGGCCGGGGCCCAGCAGCGAAGGTGCGGCAGTGGTGGAGGAGACCGGGGTGCAGCAGCGCCAGTCCAGCGGCAGACATAAAGGAGGGCGGGGCCCAGCAGCAACGGTCCAGCATTGGAGGTGGAGAAGGCCGGGCCCCAGCAGCGCCGGTCCGGCAGCAGGGGTGGAGGAGGCAGGGGCCCAGCATCGGGTGGCTCGGGGCTGACAGGTAGGAAGAGTGCAGTGTGCAGGGAAAGGGACCCCGAACAGCCCACCATAGAGAGTCTCAGGAGGGCTGTGCAGTATCTATGGTGTGCTCTTCAGGGCCTCAGGTGGGCTGTGCGGGGTCTATGGTGGGCTGTGCAGGGTCCCAGGTGGGCTCTACAGGGTCTATGGTGGGCTCTGCAGGGTCACTCTCAGGTGGGCTGTGTGGGGTCCCAGGTGAGCTATGCAGGGTCTCTGGTATGTGCAGGGTCTCAAGTGAGTTCTGCAGTCTCAGGTGGACTGTGCGTGGTCTATGGTGGGCTGTGAAGGATCTCAGATGGGCTCTACGGGGTCTATGGTGTACTCTGTAGGGTCTCAGGTGGGCTTTGCAGGATCACTCTCAGGTGTGCAAGATCCCTGATACGTGCGGGGTCTCATGTGGGCTCTGCAGAGTCACTCCCAAGTGGGCTGTGTGGGGTTTCAGCTGGAGAGGTCTATAGTGGGCTCTGCAGGGTGTCAGGCGGGTTCTATGGTGGGCTCTGCAGGGTCTTTGGTATGTGTTGGGTCTCAGGTGGGCTGTGCGGGGTCTCAGGTGGGCTCTGCAGAGAGTCAGACGGGCTCTCCAGGGTCTCTGGTGGGCTGTGTGGGGTCTATGGTGAGCTCTGCAGCAATGAGCGGTGGAGTGATTTCTTCTTAGTCTCTGACATCAGAGCCAGCAGGAGCAGAGCTGAAGAGAAGGAGATGGTGTAGGCACGGGAACGTGTTGGTAGGTAGGCGGTTTGGGGGGCCCCATACAAAATTTTGCTATGGGACCCTGTGATTTGTAGTTACGCCCCAGGTCATACAGTAAGTAATTCTTGCGTCATAGTAAATATTATAATGTCACAGTCAAAATCGTGATGTCTACCTTATGCAAGAACTAAAAGTCGTTTGTCAGGGTACCGTGCACAGGTGTCCCCACACCGCATGCAGGTACCCACGCAGGCAGACCAAATTAGTGTGACCACACTGGAAGAGGGTATGCACACAGTTTATTGTTACATAGCAAACAGGAAACTACAAACCCCACCAAGACCCCCAAGCTAGCGCAAGCAGTGAAATGAAAAAAACTCAAATAGAACAAAAACACACCTACAGCCAGAAGGAACAGCAAACGGGAACAGGGTTAGGAACTGCAAGGCAGGTGTCAGGGTTCAGGACTGCAAGGCAGGTGTCAGGGTAAGGCTACCGGATACTGGGGCTCAGGATACAGGAACTGGTAACAAGGAAGGGTTCAGGGCTGCATACCGATGTGAGGCTCAGGACTGCAGATGGGGAACAGGTTCAGGACTGCAGACGGGGAACAGGTTTCAGGAAACAGGGTACGGGACTCAGTCAGGGGAAGGCGACAAAATACTGAGCCGACGTCCTGACAGCAGGGAGGGCCTATATACCCTCCCAGGAAGCACTAGGTGATGGGATGATCACTAGCAGCTGGGGCACACCCGCAGGTGAGTACTGGAGCTGCAGGTTCCAGCACCACCCAGTGTGGTCTGGTTCCTGACAGTTCCTGGCTGCTGGAGACACGCATAGGCGAGCACAGGAACTGCAGGACCTGACTCCAGCGCCACCTGGGGGTGCTCTGGATCCTGACAGTTGTCTACCTTATGCAAGAACTATGAGAGACCTCAGTGAATGTTGCCCGGGTGCTCCACCAGTAGAAGCTTTATAGTAGAGTGGCAAAAATTAAATGACTCTTAACTAAAACACAAATTATATCTGTTCTGCAAAGTGGCAGGAGGTATGTGGGAGATTCTGAAGTCAACTGGAACAGGCTCTATGATGAGTCCAAAAACAGGGTGTTTGCATTAACCACATATCCTTTTTTCCCGAGTTCATTGTGGGACACATGATTGGGTTATATTGCCACCCACAGAAGGATTCTGTTTTCTTTTATTTAATTTAGGGAAACAGGATTTAGTGACATTTGGTACATCCAAAAGCAGGTCAGCTGAAGGGTGGAAAACTCTGTAAACAAAACGCTAACAAGCCTAACTTTTTAACAAACTGGGGACTGCCTGCAGTTTAAGGAGCCACCTGAAGGACCTTATGCCCAAAGCTGGCATCAGAAGAGGCTTAAACATCTACCTAGAAAAATTTAGAGCATGTGTGAACAGAAGGTCAGGTGGCAGCCTTGCAAATTTGGAAAACAGCTATCTGATTTTTAAAAGCTCAAGAAAGCACACAGGGTAGAAAATGATCCTTATGACCATAAGTTTGAATGATGATTTGTCTGAGCCACTGAGAATTATTGGAATGAGAAGCTGGTTCCCCTTTACAGGGACCATCAGAGATAAGGAGTCGAGATTTCTCTAGCAAGATTCCTCCATTCCTCAGTCCTAGGGTGTGTAGAACTCCTCCCCAGCTGGCATCCATTGTGAATATCTTCCAAGAGATCAAAAGAAAGGATTTCCCCAACTACAGAGCTGGATTTCTGAGCCACCAGGCCAGAGATAACCTGGTCATTGGTGACAGATGAACTGGTTTGACAAGGGACTGAACTAGTGTGTCCCATGACAATGTAAACCTGACAAATGGGACTGCCTCAATTAAGGCTGCCATCAGCCCAACGACTCTAATGCAAAAGCAAAAATTCTGGCTTGAGCGGTGTCAAGGACTCAACCCAGATACTCCAATTGTCTGCAAAAGTTAACAAA
>NW_017306314.1:664562-678848 GCF_000935625.1 Nanorana parkeri
AGTGGGGACACTCCTTCACGCCAAAGAGAACTTGTCTGCAGGTTTGACGGGATTTAGGGGACCAGGGTTTGTGGTGAGATTAATACAAAACACAAAAATTCCCCAGCCTCTAGTTTGTGGTGAGATTAGGCTTAGTTTTTGTCTTAGAAACTGAAGCCTTAGAGTAACAAAAGGAACTAAAAAGGAGTGATTTCAGCTTGAGGCCTAGACTTCTTTTGCTGGGGAAGATGAGTACTCTTATCTCCAGTAACATCCTTCATAAGGGTGTCCAAAGCAACTCTGAAGAGACGATAACCCTCAAAGGGCATGCAAAGCAAATTATTTTATATGCCTGCGCCACAGACCAACATTTCAACCAAAGAGCTCTTGGCATGTTTATGGAAAGGAGACTCATACA
This sequence comes from Nanorana parkeri, assembly GCF_000935625.1. Taxonomy (NCBI): domain Eukaryota; kingdom Metazoa; phylum Chordata; class Amphibia; order Anura; family Dicroglossidae; genus Nanorana; species Nanorana parkeri. The sequence goes on from NW_017306314.1 coordinate 664,960, forward strand.
GGAAATAAGACAAGAGTCCGTCGACAGGAGTCCGTCTAAAGGGTAGTGCAGGACTGTTGGCATTACCTCTATACGTTCCACAAATAAAGGATTATAACACACTAACATCATGGCCGTGGCAGGTTGCAATTCAGGGCCTCTCAGTGAAAACAAGGTTTTGGAAGATGGCTTCAGCCATTTATGTATAGGAAAAAAAGACTAGTAAAACACTTAAACATTTCTTGGTAGAGAAAAGACATCTATCCTCCTAAGACACTAGCAAAAAAACTGAGGCATGCTGGGAGTAGGAGGAGGGTTACTCTAGGCTGGTCACTGTTTTTTGTTTGCCAGTGTCCAAATTCTCCTGTAGGTGGCAGTATAATCCAAATGTAACTGAATCCTGTGTCCCTCACTAAACAAATTGAAAAAGGATAAGTATATTCCTGTAAGCCACAACCATCTAATTCAAGTAAGGATGAATTTAAAGCAGGCTAACTGCACTTAATCTGAAAGTATATGTATCTTTTGAATCCACTGCGATTCAACGACAGTAAAAAGAAACTCACAAAGTGGAGCAAAGATTGACTTTTGTATGTTATGCTTGGAATAGTGTCATTAATTACTGCAAGGACCACCTGGCACACTCAGTAGGAGATCCAAAGGCATCCGCCATGGATGCCAGAGTCTAACAATCCTGCCATCTGGCTACAGTATTTAATAAGGTACTCACTAACATGCAAAGTAGAGCAGTCATCTTTTTTTTTGTTATCAGTGCTGGAAAAAGATGAAATGTGAAATCTGGTTGGTATGGAACACCGCATTTTGGAGATTATTACAGCTCCTTACATTGCCTCATTAAATATTCCTATGTATGTCCAAGCAAAATATGAGACTGGACACATACTTGGTGGAGCTTCAAAGACATTCGAATTGCTGGAGAAATGACAGTGTGGAACAAGTCCATATCCACAAACACCCATTCTTCTTCTTTAGATATTCGATAATGTCCTTTAAATAAGGTATGAAGGCCATGGAGAAATGAATCCAAGCTGAAAAATTAGTAGGCAAACATCTGTTAAAATAGGTTAGCTGAAATGCAAATATAGGTGAGCTGTAACCATAAAAAATGAGAGTAGTCACATTTATCAAGGCTTGGAGGCAGCAGAATACCTCTGTAATTAGCAATAAATAAATTATTTATTCATCACTTCATTTACCTTCTCTGACTAAACCAAATTCTCCTTCATTTGTGTCTCACACACACCCCTTCCAGACACTACAGCTCACAGTGGGAGAATTTTAGCAACAAAGGCAGAGCTGTCAATTCAGAAAGCAGTTTGCAAGACTGCATGGTGTGGCCATGTGATGGTTGAAAGCTACAAGTTTAAAGCCATGCCTCCTACAACATTTTGCATTTCACTGTAGTGCAAACAAACACAACCTACATAAGAGTGGCAACTCTGCTCAGAATTTAGGAGCAGTGAAGCATCGTTACTACACTATCACTGGAAGTCGCATGAGGGTGGACCTCACTAGTACACTAGCACACTATTAGTGCTCAACAGGTATTTGTTGGACTTTATAGAGGGACTAAGAGAAAACTGTAAGTACAGATGCCCTTATAATTAAGTGCTGCAGCATATACAGTATTTTTCAATGGGAATCCAGGGTGCTACTTTAATTATTATAATGCTTTTACATTGCATCGTCTAAATCTATGCATGCTGATTCGTCCATTCTATAGAGAATCATACAATACATGAAAATAACTGCACAATTCTCGGGATGGGACAGATCTGCACACAAATGTGTGAATTGTTGATTCTCCTAAATCAATCACTGCTGTTGATTACTAACTGCATTTAATCATATCACATACGATTACATGCGGTGTGCCAGTGTTCAAATGCAGCGGCTGACATGCGATCATTAACTTGAACGGATGACAGCTTCTATTTGTAAACAGCAGATTAGGGATTCCTGCTGCAGGAAAACGCAAGTTCCTGATGCAGGAATCCCTAATCACACCTAAAGATATAGGTGTGAATGGGGCCTATATCAGCTAGCACCTTTTTTTTCCCAGCAACGCTAATGGTAATTCTGGCATATTTTTAGCTGAACTTCAGGCAGATATTTAAAAAACTCCAGAGTATTCAGCTAAGTATTCATTAAAAAGCTATTAAATGTAATTTTAAATGCAACTGGTATGTTTAATATCAATTTCAATATCACTTTAATGTCAAATTCCCAGTATAGCACTGGGACCTATGCAGTCACTGAACAGAGAGCAGAGTGAGCAGGTTGATGACCTCATCACTGTCCGGCTGCTACACTGTCCAATAAGCAGACAGCTACAGTATAATAGTTAACATTTATGTATTCAAATAGTGTACTTAGCTGACTGCCTGGAATTCAGCTTTAATCTTCAGCAGTAGTAGAATCTTATACCATGATAGAAATCAATTAATGCAACACGTTTGGAGTTAAGTGGTACCATTTATTGTCTATCCTAAGTTACTAAACATGCAAGCTTGGAGGGCCCGAAGCAACCTAAGGGGTCATGAAAGCTTGCATCTTTAATGACTTACCCTTATCACTTAAACGTCAAGCCTTCTGCATTTTTATTTTACATAATGCAACAGCTACCTGAAAGACAAGTGATGTGTTGCCGTTGCCAGAAGCCTTCTGCCCAAAATGCACAATCCAAAGCAAATGGTTACCAGGAAAGAGTCTTCATCAAAGTCCACTTTCTAAAATAATTTGCAACCAATATTGCATTAAACACAGTGTTAGCAAATGAAGAACCTGCTAAAAAATGTGGGACAAAATTGAAATGGAGACTAAATTCTTTCGATTATGCGCATGAAAAGCAGATTTTTCTTTCATAACCAAAGTGCTTCCTTGACCTGTGGCTTGGAGCCATGGCCTAGATTACTTGAGCCTTCTACTGATTTTAAATAGTAAAGGGTGGATGCAGTGTCTCTAATGAAATCCTTCTATCGCCCATCCAGCCATACCTGGTCCGTTTGCTATAACTCTTACTATATCAGTTGTTGTGACCTTGTCCAATTTGTTATTTTTTCACTTTACTATGTATGCATCTTAAATGTTATTATGGATATGTATTTGCCTGTATACCACTATGATTTCAGGTATCACCTATGAAGCTGTTTTTGTCACATTCTAAAACAAAATGTGTTTAAAAGAAACTGCACTAGTAATGAGTACCAATTCCTCATAGGAATAAATGGGGACTGTTGCACAGATATGCTGCCTGATGTAGAGAATTCTGAGGCTGAAGTATTGAGGAGGCCACACAGCTAAGTTCATGGCAGATAGGGCCAGGTGACTATAAGACTGGAAGGGGGTACTAAAAGCAAGGAATTTGCCAAAATCAGTGTACAAACACTAAAATTGCATTTACAATTACAAAAAAAAAGAAAATTTGGAGTTGTATTTGCCCTTTACATTAGCTAGTTAGGAATACTTTTTGTGGATAAAATACAACCTTGGCATGTTAAGATGGCTAGCTGGAAAATGTCAGTTATTACAGAAAATATAGACATGCATATAAATAAGCAAGCACGTATACACAAAAACAATTATATATTTATCATACCTTTGGGTTTTGTTTAGCACAGTACTGAATCCAGTCCAGATAAACACTGCAGAAGCTGGCTCTTGTAATACCTTGAAGGCATGGAATGTAGTCTTCATCTATGTTAATATTGAACATTGTGTGGTCATTTTCTACATGATCCCACTTTGTGTACAATTGTAAAGCCTTCTGCATTGATTCATCATTTAGCCATTGAAGAAGCTTTGGTGAACGTGTTGTAAAGTATATTATGCTCTGTGGACAAACACATTTATATCAATACTGCATTACTTTAACCCCTTCGTGACGGGAGACGTACAGTGTACGTCCTGTCACTTTGTGCCTATATGACTGGCCACGTACACTGTACGTGACGAGTTATATCAGGCTTTGTAATGCCGGTATTTGCTGATTCTCAGCATTTAACAGTCATTCATTAATGTCTCAGTATTGAGGCATTAATTAATGAAATAATTAAGCTTTTTGTAAAAGCTTCTTCCTTTCATTAATGAAAGAATGAAGCCGTTACATGCAAATAGAGGACCGCAATTTGCGATCCCGTATTTGACAGCTCAAAATAGCAGAGAGGCAGCAGTGACTCACCTCACCTCTCTGCTATTTGTTTTGACAGCTCGAGAGCCCGATGTTTAGATACATTTCACTGAAAGGATACAATGTATATCTTTTGAGTGAAATGTATCATTTCTGATCGTCTAGGCACGATCAAAGAGCTTTTAGTGAGATCTGAATCTGACTAAAGTCAGGATCAGTCTCTAAGGTTATTATTAGCTGTTCCTAAGTTTGGATCAGCCTAATAGCCAAAAATAAAATAAAAAAGTTAATTTATCAAGCTGTCATAGTGATTGCTTGATATAAACTGACAAGAAAAAAAAAAGTTTTTTTATTTTATTTTTATTTTTTTTACAAAGTGTAAAAAAATTAAAATAAAGTGTAAAACAAAATTAGGAAAATATAAATTATATATAAATATATTTTTTATACTATAATTAATATAAAAAAATTCTAAAAAAAAATAATAATAATCAAAACTTGTGAAAAAAGTGTTTTCTTCTAGTTTTTTTCCTCATTTTTTTTATTTTATTCAAACTAAGTGAGGGGTTAGGTACACATATGTGATATAATTATATAGCCCTATCTGTCCTCTAAAAAACTATATATAATATGTGTGGGTACATTTAGTAAGAAAGTATATTACTGCTGTGGAAGAATCACACAGCAAAACTGTAAAAAATGTGTCAGTCATTTATGAACAGAACCTGAAAACTAGCTCAGTCATGAAGGGGTTAAAAGAGAACTGCAACCCAAACAAAACTTTAGCCCAGGTTTTTTTTAAGCAGTATCTCAAATTCTGTCTACCTTGTTACTTGATAAATAAAAAATATGAATGTTATTATGAAACACGTATGCATTGAAAGCATTTTACAACATTTTTTCACAAGTGCCTCAAACGTTTGCACAGTACTGCATATAGCCCACACACAACATTGGGTTTTGCATGTCTGCTTAGAAGGTTTTAATTGATTTTAACAAAGCATGTTGGATGGTTTGACATATCATAAGAGCTTCCTATATAAAACACCATTGAGTAAATATACTGTATCATAGGAGGCTTGAGCCACTGAAAAGAGTCTGAAAAGAGAAGCATTTGGTACTCTTAACATCATACAGGTATTATAACCAATCAATACATTGTAATACATTGTAACATAATACATGGGGCACACACTCACTAAGCAGGGATAGTGGATGCATTTTTGGATATTATAATTAATTGTGGAAAATTGTGGGTGTCAAATGGATTGCTGACGCATGGATTGCTGACGTGGGTGTCAAGTTTGTTAATGCCAGCATTGATCACACTTAGATTTACTCATTGGCATCATGAGTAAACTAATGTATTTATATGACATACATAAGTGAAAGAGGATTGGGATTCTTTGGACTGGTGTGTAAACACAACCATCTAGTTCTCTTAAAGGACTGGGTCTATTGTTATGTATTGTTTTGACATTGTCTGGTTTCTGCTTTTTATATGGCCCCCAATATTCAGTCATATGACATCTTAGAGCCACAAAGGAAGTTGGTGCTGAAAGACTTCCTATGTCAGATGCTGTGATTGCAGGTCTGAGCAAAGTAGCTATATAATCCAACATGTGTCAATGAATGTGGGTCTTTCTTTGATTGAGGTCTGACTAGTGAAGTATATTCGTTCAGGGCCACCAGCCTAGCATATTTTAAAAGCAATAGCCCTGGGGGCAAATGCCCCTGCACCTCCCAGCCCATTGCTTTCCTGTGCATAAAAGATAAGTATAGGAAGTTTTATACCTACTAACATAAAATGTATAAATGTTAATACAGACTTTAACTTCTGATGCATCTTTAAGCTCATAGAAGAAAATTACATACATATTGTTAAAACTTGGTAATGTAAATTCTGACTAAAGTTTTTAAATGATTACATAACTTAAAGGGCATTTAGCGCATTAACAAAATTTACCAAGAAAGTAATAAGAAATGAACAAGAGCCCATACCTTTACATAATATCTGATGAGAATTTTTCGAAGATCAAATACTTGAAACAGATTTGCTGCATTACTATAAATGACATTGTATCCTTCTAGTATGTATTGGCCCCTAATTACTTCCCATGTCAGCCATCTTAGGTTGAATGCTGAATTACATGAAAGCATATGAGGCAAATGACCGGGTTGAAAGCAGCAACATCCTTGATTGATGTCATAACCTTCAGTTATTGCTTCCACTTCACGTTGATGACAGTATAATATGATATGTATGATACCGTAATGACTGCTGATTACTGGAAGCACTGGGTCTAACTGTTATGTCTTGGGAATCCATACTCATATCTTCTTACCTTTAAACTCAAGGCCACGAAGCTGGAAAGAAATGAAACCATTTCCAATTTCAACCAAGTGTACCAGTGCATTTAGATAATCGGATGCTAAAATAAAGCAGTCACCAGCGGAATAATTCCCCCATCGCCCCAAGATCAAGTCTCCACACAAAGAACGTTGAAGGGATCTTGTAAGATGCTCATAAAAAATGGAATTTAAATTGTTGTCATCATTTCCTTAAATAAAGAAATAGTATAATGAAATCAAAAAAATAGTATAATTAAAAATAGGGAAATATATGCAGTTTTCCATGAATGGAAAAAACCATGTACACAGAAATACAATAATGCCATTATTTACAGCTAATATGCAGATTTAGATAACAAAAGTTGTATTTGAAAAATAGTTGGCTGCAGTAGGTAGCCAATATGTTCGTATATAATAACTATAAATGTGTACAATTACCCTCTTCCAATTGAGCTGCATGTATAGGACTGGCGCTTCGTATAACACAAATAGGTTGCCACTGCACTCAGAGAAAAAGTGCAATAAGGGGAGAGAGGGAAGGATATGTGATAGTTTGGCTTGCATAAAATATAGGCTAGCCTAACACAGACCCTGATCCTTGTCTTGAAGTATGTTTCTTCCTGTCCCTAGTGACTGCTTACATATCGACAGAGAATATTAACACTTTGCTGGTCCCGCACAGGCCATGCACTTGAAAAATTGAGTTTTCCACATACGAAATTCTAAAACTCAAAGCTTTCCTGAGATCCACATGAGTGCATCCATTTCCAAGTCCCTTCTACAGATGCTAGTTTTCTAGCTACCAGTAGAACCTGGTCAATTGGGTTCAGTAGGGTTTAAGTCACTAACCTGGAGCCAGGGGAGGACTTGAACCTTCTTCACCAGATTAAATACTTGTAGATGCAAAGGCTTATTTATTAGTCATATCTCCAGATATTCATTTTGGGTAATATCTCTGCTCTGGGTCACCATCTCAACATTGTTAGTACTGACCCAAGGGGAAAATTGCCTCCTGTCCCCAGCCCAGTACACCCCTGTGTGGAACAAGTATCCTTATCTGTAGTCAGAGTAAAGCCAGACATATTTATCCGCATGCTTGTTTGTTGTAAGAGACAAAAAATATGAAAGCTAGAAGAAGCCAGGAAACCAATAATTGCAGAATGGGTATAAATAAATGGCAGTCTGCATGCCTCTCACAGGAAGCCGTTCCTTTAACTTTGCCTACATACATTTATTATTAGGTGCCTGTAAAAGTTTAACTTACAGCCTTGTGCACCTATATGCTGAATATCTTAGTAAATCGCACTGTACAGCAGTGAGATACATTAAGCAATATTATTATAATGATTTATACAATATCAATCCCCCATGTTACCATATGGAGCATTACAAAGAAAGGTGAGTAATGCAAGTAAAACAAGTACATATAAACATTACATGACAAGTAAAAGCAACTGTACAGCAAAATATATACTGTACATAGAAGCAAAGATACAGAAACTAGAAACCAAAGCCCTGCTGTCATTTTACAAAATTATTTTTTTATATATTAATAATTTAGGCATTTACCTGGATCTTTTTCAATTTGCTGTTGTAATCTTGTATTCAAATTGTCAAGTCGCACAGTGCTAAGAACATAAAAGAGCAAAAGTGATAAACATTTAAAAAATTTTTATGTCTTTGTGCTTATTTATAAGCATAAAGCCATTTTTGCAATGCAGACATGTTCAAAACTCATAGGATTTATTTGTACTCGATATGTTGGGTGAGGGTCTGATCTGGATATGGTTCTGCAAGTAAATTCCTATAGTTTCAACACTTGCTGTTCTTGGAAGAAAATAGAAGACAAGGAATACAGAGAACCTGCATGTGACAAAGTGAAAGGAGCACGCCTTACTGTTTGGACACAGGTTTTTTTTGGACAAAGTACCATGATTTGACTACAGAGTAGATGTGCAGTTTTGCAGGCCCCCTTTCCAAGGCTTTTGGTTTAGAAGGAAACTATAGTAGTTTTTCTTACCATGAAACTATTTTCTTTAAAAATAATCATTTAGTTCACAGTGCAAGTGTGATGCTGCAGCAGAAACTGTTTCATTTCATACTTTTTCTAATTAAAACTTCAAATGAAGCCCTTTCTGTACAGTAGACTGGAGATGGGGGTTGGGGTAAGTTAGTGCTCTGAAATTGCAGCTTGAGCTACTGAGCTCTGTTAACAGATTTTTTTAAGCAAATCAGAAAAGAATAGCCTGTCAAAATTTGAAGAACCTAAAACTTTACCTGCTAGCCTGAGATGTAAATACAAAATATTGATATGAAAAAAAGTCATAATTAAGCCTAGATAGATAGAAGAACCCTCTGCACACCTCACAGCATTCCCGGCCCATGCAAAAATGGTGCTCGCAGTGATGACCACAGATGACGCCGTGTAGATACAGTGTAGAGACAAGGATCACCAGCACTCAGCAATATCTTTCAATATGTCCGTTTATTTGGACAAAGCGTCACAATAACAAATGCCAACGTTTCGGGGCCACACGGGGTCCCTTCCTCAGGGCGAAAAAAGATGTGATCGATGTAAGCCTGGCGCACTCCAACCCTTAGTTTTGAGGCGGTCAGGAATGGACTCCCTGGTATTATGATCAATTAAAAACTCACTGCAATTTTGACCGATACTCATAAGATGTTTATTGTTATCTGGTAACCATGAATCTCATATGCTCATCTTTCCAGGTTTGATCGCTTGTTGCTGGACGTTTAATCAGCTATGGTTTGACCCCCCAGGATTTTGTCTTTCTATTTTCCTCCTCTCTTCTGTGTGTGTCTCTCTCTCACCTTTTTTTCTTTCACTTTACTCCTTTTTCCTCTTTGGTTTGATCTCCTCCTCATCAATTTTTCTACAATGTTATAGCTTGTTGCTAATTTTTATTGTTACTGAATGGACATGGACACTGGACAATCCTTTTGATATCTGGAATTGGTATTGGTATTGGAATTAGTATTGGTGCTGTATCAGAATCTCTACAGGGAGTCGTGGTTTGCTGCTCGCAACCAAATTATATGTCTTCATATTGATGGCCTTATGCTTTCATTTGTAATGTTTCTCTTTATTTTGTACATTTGACATTATGCAACGATACTGCATTTTATGATGTGTCTTTTGCTTGATTTCAATAAGCTTTTGTGAAAGAAAAATTATATAATTTTATAAATCAGTGCGCATATACCAATACAACTCTACTACATAGCTTTACCCCTTAATATATATGTATTATTTAATATTTTAACATGCAGTAATTTAATATACTTTGGAGATGTGTGACTTACATACCAATCCATTATTGATAAAACTCAACGGACAATAATCATATGATTCTACTTATACTTCAGTATACTAACATTTCACTTCTATATTGCTGTAATCAGTTTGAGCTAGCAGCGAGAAATTTTAAAGATAAGAAATTGAGAATAGCTGTCCTCAACATCTCTTCATCTCAGATTGTTACTTTCCATACCTGTCATTAAACTTTTACCTGTTTTTTTTCTCCCAGAATTTGGTTGGTCTTGCATATGATGCTACAAAAATAACACTGCCAAGAAAAGGACTAAGTGGCATTGACAAGACTGAAGTAGCAGCTGTTTGAATGAAAAGCATAGCAGAATCTGAATCGGCATTGTGTTAAGGTATAATGAGAACATTTTATTCTTGTATATATACAGTATATATCATGTGAACATAATGTGATTAGCAATGTGCAAGTTTGAGAACTTTCATTTGATTCGGCAGATTACAGTTAAATCTGGAAGTATTCAAATGCATGCCTCCTCATTACCCTGGTCAATGCTCCCCCTGCCTTGGCACATACATTTTCTGCGATCATATAATGTCTGAAGGCAGCATTCCTATATTAAGAACTATCCACAATGTTCATATAAAGAATTACATTTTAACTGGATATTACTTTTCACACTTTCAGCACCAATAAAAAAAAGTTTTTATTAAAAAATTGTAAAAAGCAAACTGGGCATAATATCTGTTAGGCAATCTACATACGACTGGATGTGAATTAACAGTTTAATTATATTCTTCCTCCAATTTTTCTGTTATACTCTATGATTTGCATTGTGTCATATTCACAAATGTTCCTGGAAATGGACTTTAATGTATTTTAGCACTGTCTTTGGAGCTCCCATGTACATATTTGATCTTAATAAATGTGTAGAATGATGTCCACAATACCATATTATCTGGAGAAAATGTGTACTAGTCACTAGTTTACTACATTTGCCAATCACCCTAGGTGCAGTAGGGAGACTGTGTGCGTGCATGCAGGTGGCAATCATTAACCTCCCTGGCGGTATGATTATTCAGGATTTTAGGTACCAAAAGTGGTACATTGTTTTTCAAGCAAATATGTTGTTTTACATTGTAGGCCTGTAGTTCTTAGTAAATCCTAGGAATAACTCACCTAAATATGTCCAAACAAGAGTCCAGTAGACATCCCAGGTATGATAAAGTTTGAAACACGAAATTAAAAAATTATAATATAATAAATTATAAATAATTAAGTTAAAGGAGAACTATGGGGTCAGGGCTTTTCCCCATAGTTCTCCTAAGGGTAGCAGGAGGACACAAACTAGCATCCTCCCGTTACCCAAAGCTCAGTATACCGCAAGCTACAGCTCGCGGTATACTGAGGCGTCTCAGCCGGGACGGATCCCGACATTACTGTCCACCCAGCTGCGTGAGTGATAGCTGGCTCTGCCTATCTAGAGGCAGAGACAGCTGTACCCGCCCCCTCCCCGTCCGTTCCACCAGTCAGCGCTGGAGGATCGGACAGGGAAGGGGAGGGGGGAATCCCTGCAGGCTGACCTTCTCTCTTGTCTAAAACAAAGATTCTTTTCCTGGAGATGCACCTTAATAAAATGATAAAATGTTATTATTGTTATTATTATTGGAATAATGAGCACATTGGCAAAAAAGTATACAAAAATATTGGTAAGCTATCTACAGTATTAAATTAAAGAACTCTGGGCATAACTAGCCTTAACCCTGCAGTGGGGCTACCCCGCATTGCAAGGGTTAAGTGCTCTAGGGATGAAAATAACAAAGTTATACTCACCTGAATCCCGCAGCCGACCGGCTTCTAGACTGGTCCCTTCAGCCTGTCTCCTCCTCTGCTCCAGTGATGGAATGTCCCCCGCCATCCTCACATTCAATACAGTGTATTGAGCATGATGACTCACTGGAATGCCAGAGTATAACTTAGACAAAAACCTAAACAAAAATGAACACTTAACCCTTGTAGTGCATGGGTAACCCCACTGCAAGGGTAAAGAAGAGTTATGCCTGCAGTTCCTATTTAACAATCCTTAGTTAATGAATACATACTTTGACTGCATATTACTAGATCCTTCTGTTTCGCCACAGCAATTTCTTTGTTTAATATTAGTATTTATGTGTAAGTATGTAGTGATCAATATTAAATAAATGAATATATTTAGTAAAAGAAAAGGATACGGGGTATGGCAAAAAGTTGAGCAAATACATGAAATGAAGATCCCCAAGCTATTTGCCACGGTGCTATATACGCTAACACATAATTCATCTTATTTAGTAGTTCAAGAAACTAGGAAAGAAAATAATGTAATAATTATTGTTACAAAACACATCAATATAAAAAACAAAACACAAAATAAAAACAGCAAGTTGTAAAAAATGAATCTCCTTATATTTACTAATGTGTAAAAATAAAAATTAAAACAAAGCCTGCTCCAATTGTAAAATGATATACAGTATGTGAAACAAAATATATAAATCGCTACTTATTTTTCAGTTGTGTAAACAAATAGAAAATAAAAAGAAACTACTAAAAGAACTTTTAGGGCCCATTTACTCCACATCCAGATCATCTCCAGACCAGACCAGATTGTTTCCAGACACAAAATTCCTACGATGTTTCTGGCCTCTGTTCACACCAGCGGAGTCCGTTCCAGGCCAGACCAGAAAAATACTGCTTGTCTTATTTTGTCTGGTCTGGAATGCACTGGAACGCATAGAAACGCATCAAAGAGGCATAAATGCACTGGACTGCACCAGTAAGAACATTTTAAGCTAAAAAAAACAAACTCCTGAACACAGCAAAATCGCGGTAAAAACTCAGCAAAATGCAATGCACTGCGTTCCAGATCTGGTCCAGAAAATGGTGTGAACCTGCCCTTAAACCTATTTCCATCCAGGCTCAGGATGCTATGCAGTATAAAGGTACCGTAGTTCATCAGCACATGCACCACTGATCACTGCCACTATTATCTATGGAAGCTCCTCATTCTGGGTCCACTGCATGTCCTCCTGGAATTATGGATGAATAAACAATAGAATAACCCTTTCATAAGACCAACAATTTTTCCTGCATTATATTTCTAATTCTTACATTCCTTTATATTCACTAATGAAAACTCTGACATTTCCCTGGCTATTTCAGCTTGCTCTACATATATTTTTAATTAAAATTAGCCAAAGATTGTTAGCTTCTCTACCAAACAAGATACTGATTTAAACAGAGCTTATAACAGTTTTTAAACACAGCAGTGAAGTATTGTTATTAGCTTCAAAATGGTAATAGTCATTAGCTTCTATGCCAAGTAAAAAGAACACCATATCGTTCCAAACTGCCTACCTAACAAGACACACTAGCTAGCAAGAGCAACAATACCCTCTTCCACTTTCCTCCCTCTTCATATAACACATGAATTGGCATTCTTTGCCTGTGTGCTGGGTCCTTACATGAGGGAAGTGCCCATGTTTTCCATCCCTGCTAACTAATTGTTTTATTACACGTAAAGCGTACCCCTGAAATGGGGAAAAAGCATATATAAGATGCAAACACAAGCTTTGCTTCTCTTTTTCTATCATTCAACAGTCTGTCGAACTTCTGGTAATAAAAAAGATATGTTATACAGGAGATCGCAGATTGATTCACAAGCTCCCACCCCCTGTCCACAAAAATGTTTTTGCAGCTCTTCCTACACTCTCTGCAGCAACTTACCTTGCACAGCTGCCTCTATTGTCTAAAATACAGCCTGATCATGTGTGCCCGTTAGCAGCCACCACCCTAAATATATTCTGCAATACTGCCTGGAGCCCTATGTCTACTTCTATGTTGCTCTCCATTTTCCACATTGCAATCCTTTTAGTGAATGCTGTACCCTCTTTCCGCTGGCTGCCGTAGTGGAGAGAAGATCACAAGCACATATGACATTTGATAAATATGCATGAGGCCCACAATACTAAGCTCCATTTCTTCCCAATAAGCTATATCCCTCCACTTTGATGATGACCAGCACCTGCTCATCTGAACATTATCTGCTGTGGCTTCTGTTCCCCACTCACCCCCCCCCCCCCCCCCCC
>NW_017306314.1:678892-725230 GCF_000935625.1 Nanorana parkeri
AAGTTGCCATTTGAACATATTTGCCTACACTCTCCAGGCACTTCTGGCCTCATTTGTATGTTGTATTTGCTCCTCAACTCCACGCCAGCCACCTCTGGTTTGTCGGACATAGATAATTGGAACAGGGACTTGTCTACTCTGTCTGTCACCCTAAAAGAGGAGGACTGAAGGGAGATCTGGTCTCATATAGCTAAATGCTCTTTTAATAACTACATTTTAGAGTCTGCTTACAAAGTCCTCATGCGGTGGTAATGTTTTCCTTCGTTATTAGCAAAGGCGATCCCGACGTATAGTGACCGATGTCTTCGGGGATGTGATCAATTGGGAAATGTCTTACATGTCTGTGGACGTGCCATAAATGGACCTTATTTTGGTCCCGAGTGTTTGGCCTCATACAATCGCTACTTCACACCGCACTTTGTAGAGACCCGCGTGTAGCCCTTCTCCCCCAAAAAATGCCTTCACTTTAAACTTCTCAACAGACCTTACTCACGTACCTTTTTTTGGCAGTGAGACAGACCATTGAAAGAGGGAAGACCCCCAGGGCCCCTTTTCATGACATGTGGCTCCGTAAAATACGTTGCTAATTAATGAGAAAATGACGAGCGTAATTCGTGATTCCCATGCTAAATTTCTTAAGATTTGGGATCCCTGGATCTCCTGTGCCCTTCCATCCATAAATTTCCCCATCCTACACTGTCTATGACACGTCTCAGTCAGATTTGGGGGTAGTAGGGGCCCTGGATTTCTCTCTCTGATTTTCTCCTATACTGACTCTTGCTGTTATAGTTCTTCCCTCTTTCCTTTCCCCTTTGATTTCTCCCCTTTCCTCCCTACTTGATCAGCTCCCCATAATTTTTTCTCAATTGGTTCCTGCAATAATTTTGGGAGGCCTCTATCCTTCATTGCTTTCCAACCACCTTCTTTGTTAATTGTTTGCTTTCAGCATGCAGCATGGATCAAGAGAACCTTATTATTATGGATCCTCACAAGCTGAAAGTTTTGTTAGATATGACTCATGGACTAGTTCGCTGTCTCTTCCATTTCTATGTTGACGACCCCTAAAGGGTGATCTTATTGTTTATTCTTGTTTAAAAATGTAATAAAAGCTATTGTTACAGAAAAATCACTCAAAGGCTAAATGCAGAGAGTTAAAGAAAGTCTTTGCAGCAATATATTAGCAGCAGCATACTGTAAATCTGCCTGCAGGCTACTTATCTTTCCTGCAAAACACCGCCCTTAGTCTGCCTTAACAGCTTAGCAGTCATTAGCTTTAATGTCTTCTCACTCTATGTTTAGAAATGTTTACTGTTCCCTTTCATTATTGAAAACTAAAACTCCATCACACCCAAACTAAAAATATACAAATAAACTAAACTATATAATTATATGTGTGCAAAAATGAGGATAAATATACGGAACTAATTAAAAATCAGACATACCCACGAAATGAATTAGTTTACCTTGTAGAACAAGATGGTCATAAAATAAAAATCCAGTAAAAAGCTTTCAGAAATAACGTGATAGTCAAAGAGAAAAAATAGGACTGTAAATCCAAAAACCAGATACTGATGAATAGGACTGCAGAAACAAGATCTTAGAAGTTTTAATCCAGCAACGGATATTAACAAAGAATCCAATCTGCAGGTACAAACAAAAAAATAAATAAAACAATAGACTACATGTAATATACAGTATCTTTTTAAACCAAATTATGCACGCATAATGGTGGTCAGTGAAAGAAGGGCCCCTGTACATTGGTTGTCAGTGGGAGGAGGGTCCTCTTTGGTGGACATTGGTTACTTACCTCAGCAGAAAGCTGCAGAAGGCTCAGCAAAACTGGACCCAGAACCTTTGGCTGGTCCTCCTTTATCCATTGAGCTCAGGTGTCTGACAAAATCACCTAAAGAATTATCTCACCCTGTCATAAGCCAAGTTGTGGGCAAGCAGATGCATCTCTTGGAAAATCAACTCTCATCCAGCATGAAATGACTTACACTGGCTTGCATCAAACCCTGTCTTCTTGTCATCAACTGTCAAATGCAGTCGTCCCAAGTCAAAACTATTATCTGCTATTATCTGCTGTAGCAGTAACAAATAGTGATGCACCGAAATTGCGGCCGACGAAACATATCGGCCGAAAATGGCGCTTTGGGCAAAATGCCAAAAGTACCATATTTCCTCCTCGTTGGGCACTGCTCTCTGTCCCCTCTAAAAAAAACCCCCCCCCCCCTCAGTGGGGAGGAGAGAAACTGTCAGGAGGCTAAGCGGGGCGGGGGGGAGAGCGCTGTAAACGGCGTGTCACAGGACCCCGAGCTCTCCTCCTGTACCACCCCGCTTGGCCTCCTGTGACAGATCAGGATGGGGAGCAGTGTGGGGGAGGAGGCAGAGCCGACGGTGTGGGGGAGGAGTCAGCTGTCAAAGGAGACCGAGCTTTCCTCCCGCACTACCGGCAGCTACAAGCAGAGCAGTTACAAGCAGTCAGCAATCAGCTGAAGCTGCCAGTGCTTAGTTAGCAAACCGCCGCTAAACGATGTGCTGCGAGCACGCTGAGTGTGATGGAGAGGTGGGGACAGAGCACCAGCAGCCATTTTAACTGTGGGCACACCTGACAGCGCTGGAGAAAGGTCCCTGAGCCCCCTTAGGGGTAATCACAATTCAGTGTGGGAACCTACAATTTATAGTTTTGGTGGAACGAGCACACCAAATATTCCTTGGAAAATGGTATTTATCAGTCGAAAATATTATCTTCCGCCATTTTTCTTAGCACTGTGCAGCCGAAGCATTTAGTGAAGCTGCTGCAGCGAACTGAAGTGCTGGAGAACAGCTACTCAGCGCTTGGCTAAGGAACTGGAAACAAGATCCTTGCTGCACTCCTTACCGGGATTCCCATATGGATACAATGGCGGGTGCTTGAAATGACTGCAGATGGCGCCGCATCATGTAGATATTTGAGAAATGTCACCAGCACACCAAATCGATGATTACAGCAAAGTGCTCATTTATTGATGGATGCTGTCTCTCATTATGCAAGTGCTTTCGGGGCCACGCAGGGTCCCCCTCATCAGGCTCAGATCAGGCACTTTGCTGTAATCATCGATTTGGTGTGCTGGTGACATTTTTCCCGCGATCGTACGATTATCGTAAGGTGTGTGGAAGCCGTGCGACCTCTGCTACTGTAAAATCGCACGACTTTTAACTTACGAACATGTTTGAAAACCCGCCGCAACCATCGCAAAGTATTGCGATGGTTGTAAGGTGTGTGCCCAGCATAAGAGCCCTCAGCATGATTAATGTGATCTAATCTGCATCAAAACATGCATTGGGAAACATTTCTAAAGGATTTGAAATGTGGTGTTTACATTTTGTATTGAATTGTATGCATTGGATACTTTTGCAAATTTCACATGCAGATAATATCAAAACAATGATTTCAGGATACAGAGAGTGTGTGTACGGATGATCATTTATTTATCTTAAAGGAAACCTTAACTGGGTGGAATGAAAAGGCTGCTATTGCTGACTTTCTTTAGAAAAAACTTGCAAAGCTGAAATTGACTAACTATAAATAGCACTGAAGTGAAGACCTTTTTTTTAACATACTCATTTTGTATAATATAATCCACCTGCTTAGAGGGGTCTTTTGGACCACTTTACCAGTTCACTGAGCTTATTGGGTTTGCTGCCTAAAGGTGCCCATACACCTTGCAATTATCGGATGAATATTTTAGTTGTACGATTTAGTGGTCGTTAGCAAAATCACCTGGACGAATTTAGTTAATTGATGGCACGGATTTTCGTTTGCGTATGAGCAGTGTTAATCGTGCGATTTTTGACGTACAAAAACGCCACCAACCTTGCAAACTTTGTACGATTCGACAGAAGTTTTCTAACCTGCTGGAAAGTCAAAAGTCATACGATTGTACAGTATTTGCGGTTGTACACTGCCCATCAACCTTACTAATATCGGACGAAAACGGGATTGCAAACGAAAATTGTACGATAACCCAGCAAACCCCCTCTGGGAACAAACTCTCCAGTATCACTGGAAATTCTGATTAACGCAAACATTTTTGCTCATCTCTAAATGTCAAATGTGCAACTAACATGAAGCATTAGATGCAAACAGAGACATGTAAAAAAAAAACAAAGGTTATGATGTTCTTTCACATATGTATATGATTTGTTCACAATCAGTTCAATCAATTCAATATTCCTTTTGTGTTTCATTTCAGACTAGTAAAGAGTATAACACAGTTAGCAATCCTACAGCCACCTTGGATAATTGTTCCTACTGTAGAAATACTGCAGCTTACTTTTTTCCAAATCTTGAGTATTTGCTGATTGAAAATGCCTCAATAGTTGCAGCACTTAAAATGATTGATGGATACAAGACATATTTCTCAAGGCAGACAAGCCACACATAAACCTTTTCAAACCACATCAGTTGTGCTGCGCCTAAAATATATAAAAAAAAAGAACACCATAACATCTGTAGCAAATAAAGTAAATATATACTATAAATAGTTACAAATGAGTGATTTATATGGGCTGGTAAATAAGATAATATGTGTGCGGCACATATCTTATTGATCTGTTAATTAACTTTGTTCAGTTGGAGCTAGCAGCATTTCATAGTTTTACTTAGAGGGATGGCTGGAATACTCATATCTGTATGAGAGTGCTCTTTAGACCAGCTTTTTTTTAATTTAACTGTTCAGTGTGGTCTGAAAAAATACCTAATCATGAGCAAGGGTGATTTAATATTGCATATGATTGGGTGATAGAAGTCAGCAGAGCTTTGCCTCATTTATTATGCTAAAGGGAAAATTCCCTTGCAAATCAACAGCCTATTTGCCTTTAGTAAATCAACCCTTATATGATTGCAGATTGGTGTACTTGAACCTTTTTGTTGTTTTTTTAATTCTTTTGTATTCTTTGCAGACATTTTTTTTTTATGTGTGTGTATGTGACCAGATTATTATGACCACCTGACGTTTGTAGGCAAATTATCTATAATTAGCTATAATTTCGCGCTGAAGTTGCTAGAGGGCCAGACCATTATAAATAGGGAAGCAGGTTGTTTACCACGACAGTAGAAGTGATTTTTTTCTGAAGATACGGGTAAACAACGCAATTTAACAGCCTTTGAACGTGGGATGATTGTTGGCGCTCAAGCCATGGAGCGAATATCAGCAAAACAGAAGAATTTGTTAAATGTTCAAGAGCAGCTGTTGTTAAAGTGTTTAAAGACTGGACTGTCAGCCGAAAATCTGGGTCTGAACGTGTGAATTGTGGCCGTCAGCGACTGGTCAATGTTAGGGCAGAACGGAGAGTGGGAAGACTGGTACAAGACAACAGAAGGGCAACAGTGCAGTGTCAGATTCCTCGCATCACCTTTCAATGTCTCGTGGAGTAACGAGGCGGCCCAAGGAGGTCATCTCGTGGAGTTATCTTGTGGCCCAACGAAGTACTGATGGGGTGGTCATAATAATCTGGCCACTCAGTGTAGGGGTAGGGAGAGGGAGAAAGAGAGAGAGAGAGAGAGAGAGAGAGAGAGATACACAGTATACAGTATATATTTGCACTATATTTATGTATTGAGTTTACACAGAGTACTGTGGTTTATGGAATTTATGATAAATCAACAATGTTTCAGTAATTTTAGGGTTTGTGTGCATGGAGGTGGCCAGCTTGCATTTGAAATATTTTTTAGTTGTGACCGTGTTGCTTTGGGCTGGTTTTGCATTCACAATCGCTTTCATGAATGGAAGGGAATGGCATTTAACAGCATTTATGTGATATGCATTGGCTTTTTGTGCGAGTTTTTTGTGTGTGAGTTTTATCCCAACAAGGGGTAGAAGCAGAGGCGTAACTAAAACATTTCAGGGCCCCGACGCAAGAAACCATGAAGGCCCTCCCCCCCACCTCAGCGGTTACCGAGCTCTCTTCTTCCTTTCGGGGGAAACCCCCCGCCCCCCAAGTGGCGGAATTCCAGGGCCTGGTCGCACATGTGAGCGCTGCGACTGTTAATCTATAGTAGGCCAACACTGCTTAGCTGATATAACTTATATCAGCTGAGCAGTGTTGGACTGCTATAGATGAATTTGTCACACACAAGGAGGCACCTTCCTTCACACCAACACCACCTCACAACTTTTCCTTCCTGCTCTCCTCAGCCGTGACAACACACCCTCACACAGTCACCGTCAGTGCCACATTATCGTCTGACAACGGCAGTCATCATCTTGGCGGAGAAGCAGGCAGCGGTGGTAACCTGGTAACCATCCATGTTCTCCTCAAATTGAGCCAGCAGAAGATCGCAGCCTAATGAGCAGAAAGTGGGCCGCCAGATAGCCCTCCCCTGACCATCTAACATGTCCCTCGGCACCTCAGCGGTTACCAGGGCCAGGCCCCGAGGCGGGGGGCTGAGCCCTCTTCTTTCCTTCCCCCTGTGACCAATGCAACCCTTGTAGTTCCGCCAGTGGGTAGAAGGCTATATGTATGGGTTTGAAGTGGATATGTTTGAAGCCAATAACATTGGAGTTGTGAAGAAGAAGGTGGCACCAATTACTTATCATGAATTGTGGACTAGTATTTTTTTATTTATTTGTGTGAGTGAGGACATGGACTACATATTGTGGACTTTCTATCAATATCACATAAATTTGGGTATTCATAGTGATATAATATTTAAGAGATATAATAACATATTTTTCCACATAAGTATAATTGGTTTAATGTGAAATATTTTATTTTTGATGATTCATCTGCTAGCAGCTGTTGTAGGGAAGTTTTTATTTTTTTAATAATTAGTAATAGCACAGGGGTTTATCGTTATATATAAAGTAATATTGTTGCCCTTTACCTGTATGTCTGATCAGTTTATAACTTTCTCTGAAAATCTGTGATTTTCTTTTTGACTGTTGGAAACATGTATATGGTGTAGAGAAAGGTGTTACATTTTACTGGGATTATTCAGTGTGGTTTACAATTAAGTACTCCTGACTATAAAAAATTAAAAGCAAGTTATCAACATTAATTTTGTACCTACCAAGAACTTCCCTCTGTTTATATTCTCTGTTTTGTAGAACTGGCTGAGAAATCCATAGCCAAGGATGATGTTTTCGAAGCTGAGGAATTACATAGTGTGCCAAGACACCCACTATCAATGTTAAGGCAAGTAACACAATACTAAGAAATGGCTGTAAAGAGAAAATTAAATAGTTGTTTATTTACATAATTACACCAAGCCTAATTCAAGCCAATTTTAGACAGAGAATGGTTATACTCTCTATGTCTTTCTTTTTCTGAGTGTGACCCCATTGGGGCAGTGGCATCACAAGGGTGGTGCAGTGGGTGACTGAAAAGTCAGGCACTCGGTCATGGAGCGAGCGAGCGAGCGGGTCCCCCCTCTCCCCCCACAGGTGACACCTGGCCTGGGGACGCCTGTATTTTAAGGCTAAGAATCTTTTTTAGCAAGTACAGAAAATAACTGTTGATCTAGTCAGAAATGCAATGCCCTTGTCATTAATGGTCAGTAATAAAGTTACTGTCCATGGATTGGACAGACCTGTCTCTGATAAGGCTAGGTCTCAATATTTATAAAATGTTAATAATATTTATTATTTTAAAATCAAATAAATAGATACACAAGCTGCTGTATTTTACTGTTTATCTGCATCAAATTAAATGTGGGAATTTATGGTACGTGTATCAATTTTTTAATGAAAATTTTAGAATGTCAATTTTGACATTTTGAATCTTTTTCAAAACTAACATTTTAAAGCTCAACTGCATCTTTGGGACCCCCTAGTTGTCTGGCTAGTTTAATATATATTTTATAGTAAGCAATTCACTCTAAATGATATTCATCTAATTTCCAAAAGCTAAAATCATACATCTTTTGTATCGCATTATTCCATCCATTTACTTCTCTATGTTTTAGTCCTCCAAATAAAATAAATTAAAATAGATTTATCCATTCAATATTAAAAATCTAAGACATGATTATCATAAATATCTTAAACCTTTACAGATTAATCCTCCATACCTCCACATGACATTTACCATTACCTGAAGACAAAATATATTCAAAAACCAAATTGTTATTCCAAGAAGCTGACCAAACTTTTAGATTTATGGACATGTGTGTAGCACTGGACAGAGTCTTGTGTAACATTGTCTCCAGTGCAAGTAAATATTTCTGCCCTTATTGTTTACATTTTTTAACTCTAGCAAGGCCATTACAATAGCTTTGTGCCAACATTTGGGTATTTGTCTGCATTAAAGCAGGGATGGACACAAGAAGAGTATTAAGAATCCATTATGTACAAACTGTGAGTTGTCAGGCAATTTTCTGGAACCACTGAAAAAATACATCTTTGCAAAGTTGACAATTGAAAAGACCTTAATCAGCAGCTATGACAGTTTAAGGGCTACCAGGCTTTCTGGATTTGTCTGGTCCTCTTTTAAAGTCAAACGTAGGGGCTGATGCATTTAAAAATGGAAAAGAATAAAATGCTCACAAATGGGATTTCCTTTCCATAAGGAACTGAAATAAAAATGTATTTTTCAAGTTTACAGAATTCTCTTTCTTTTTCCAAAATATATATTGTATATTACTTACTCTTAGAGACAAAAACACTGTGCTGGCACTGACTGCAAATGTCAAAATAGCAACAACTGTGCAGACAATAAGATCGGATATTAGAATTTCTTTCTGTGAAACAAAATGCATATTTAGCACACGCTATGATTTAAACATATTGAACCACTTTTTTTTTTTTAGTTAAACTTCTCTATGGCATACAAAATCACATTTTTAAATAGACCGGAACACCTACCCAACTCCTTGATTATTTACGTACAAATAAATAAATAAACCATATTTCCAAGGTCTTCTGGTTTGTCTGTCTCATAAGTGTAATCATAATTGCCTCGTTTATCCTATTTCAGTTACAATATAACCGTAGTAATTCTCATTGAGTAAACAGGGTAATTAACCAGTCAAAGCTTAGGGAATACACAATGGGACTATACCATGACTAAAATTAATTGAAACTATTTTTTGTTATTGTAACACACACTTCTCTGCCATTCAGTATGGCTATTACATAATTATCCTCACCTGTGCAATTTGTCTTAATGTAGCATTTGGCTGTTGAATGTACACATCTATTCATTTTAGACAAGAACTTGGGTTAATTATTTAGCTGGGGCACTTGATAGGGCAGCTCTCTTATGCCTCCCTTGTACTATACATGCAATATCAGAATCCTTGATTGACCTTTATAATAAAACATAAACATGTACATTATTACTAGCTATCATCAGAATATGACAATTTTGATAGAGCATCACAGGATGTTTTTCTTTCACCCACAATGGAAAAATAATGTCCTGATATATAACAGGGCCATGAAGGAATATGGCCACACAAGAGGACCTGGTTCGGTTCCCTAAACAGACAATTGGTGGCTGGGAAAGAAAGAACACAATGCCAGCTAGTAATAATATATTACCTTGCATGCAGCATTTATGGCGTTTTTTTCTCTGTCTGTCAGCTTGGATTTAAAGTAACTCTAAACTCAGGAGTTAAATCTTAAAAATGCATTTGAGTTCCCAAACTATTAACAAAAATTTATCTTATCTGTGTATCACTCGGCTGTAGATCCTCAAATCATCTCTGAATTGGTGCTGACACTGTCCTTCCTTCTGGAGGGTGGCTACATTTGTTCCCCATGGTCCCTGTGTATGTTGTAAAGTAAGTAGCCACCACTCCAAGCTCACTCCTGTGATGGACTACAATCTAAAGTTTAGTTAACTAATTTTTCTTGAGAGTGTATCCATCACAGGAGTGAGCCTGGAGCGGTGACTGCTTTACAACACACGCAAAGATCATGGAGAACAAAAGTATCCACCCACCAGAAGGAAGGAGAGTGTCAGCATGAATTCAGAGATGATTTGAGGATCTACAGCCGAGTGATACACAAATAAGATACATTTTTGTAATAGTTAAGGTACTTGAATGCATATTTAAAAGGAGAACAAAGAGGTGAGTGCTTTTCACTCACCTCATAGTTCTAGCCGACCTGTGACAATGAGCTGCGGTATACTGAGCCTAGCGTGACGGGAGGACGCTAGTTTGTGTCCTCCCGTTACCCTAAGGAGAACTATGGGGAAAAGACTTAACCCCATAGTTCTCCTTTAAGAGTCAAATATGACTCTAGAACTTGGAGAGATTTAACTCCCCCTGTGTAAAGACATCTACACTTGGTCTAAAGACAGACTTTAGCTCAAATCATCTTCCTGTGTCCACTTAGAACCAGGAAATGGTAACGTTTAGCATTAACACACTAAGTACTGTTCAGAATATTTACCACTAATCTCTTCATCTTTTGTGGTAAAGGATCTTCTTGCTGTGTTGGAATAATTTTCACATTTTCACAAAACAGTCTGCGAAATAGTTTACATTTAACCAGGGAGCTATAAAAAAGAAATGTGTAAAAATAATCTTATCATATGACTGCAGCATCAGTTAAATTGTAATGACATATAATTCACCAAAACCCTCTGTTGGATGTCAAGCTTATTTCATGAAGCAATAGGATGGCCCTAATATGTGGGAGATCGAGGTATTGGATTGTGTTTGCTGGAACTGCAGCATATATAAGATAAAAAGCAGTATTACAGTATTACAGCTAGAGATAAAATACATTTACAAGAGCTGTTTTACCTGCCAAAGGATTTGCATTTTTGTCCATCTGGTTCTGAGATTTACACAGCTCTGATACACAACACATCCGTGTGAAGCTGGGAGGGGACCTGACCTTTCTCTATTGCAGTTTCACTTTCATTCAATCAAATTTAATAAAAGGTCCCCTTCCTACCCCCTTTTTATCTCATTGCAAATTGTAAACATTACACCATGATATATAATATTAGAAGTGTTACTTACATTAGAATAGATGGATCACTAGTTTGTCGGCTTAAGTGATAAGAAAGCGAAATCAAAAGACCACAAAAAATAGAAAAGAGAGGTGGTATGTGTCTAATGTCCCAGGGCTCCTAATAAATAATTACAAAGAAATATAGTTGAGTGTTAAGTGATACATTCAAATCTAATATAAACATTAAATCTAATAAAACTATTCCTTCAACTTTATATTATGAAAATTCAAACCAACATCCTGTTTTAAGTTCTCTATCGCTGAAAGTTCAGATTTCAGGGAGCTGCGTCCTGATCAGTTACTTGGAGCATGGAGCAAGTGACACCAAAATCGGGAGTTAAATCTTAAAAATACATTCAAGCACCTTAACTATGGACAAAAATTTATCTTATTTGTGTATCACTCGGCTGTAGCTCCTCAAATCATCTCTGAATTGGTGCTGACACTGTCCTTCCTTCTGGAGGGTGGCTACTTTTGTTTCCCATGGTCCCTGTGTGTGTTCTAAAGTAGCCACCGCTCCAAGCTCAGTCCTGTGATGGACTACAATCTCAGTACAAATTAGTAAACTAAATGTGAGATTGTAGTCCATCATAGGAGCGAGCTTGGAGCGGTGACTACTTTACAACATACACAGAGACCATGGGGAACAAAAGTAGCCACCCTCCAGAAGGAAGGACAGTGTCAGCACCAATTCAGAGATGATTTGAGGAGCTACAGCCGAGTGATACACACATTGATACATTTTTGTTAATAGTTAAGGTAATTGAATGCATTTCTAAGATGTAATTCCTGGGTTTAGTGTCACTTTAAAGCCAAATGCATATTTTAGCTGAATATAGATCACTTTGTTCAATTACAGCATTATTTAAGGTGATTTTAAAGGTGTAATCTTACCATTATGGATTGGTGGCAAACAATGAATAAAAGAGCAACAATAAGAATGCTCTGTAATAAACTGTAGACTGCAGACAGAAATCCAGCTTTTGCTGCAATAAGAAATGGAAGTAAAAATTTAAATAAATAATAAAAAGAATAGGTTTTTATGATAAAAAATACCCATCCATTTCAACTTCAATTCATTTTAATTACTGTGCATAGTTGCAAATAGCAGTCAATTAGGCTGGGTTCACACCTGGGCGTACGGAATATGCGCGTTTGCCGCGCGTTTTTACAGCGATTTGCGGTAAAAGAAACGTGCGACAAACACGCGTTTACGAGGGTTATCCGGCTGTATCCTAATGGATACGAGTGGAAAATACGCCCCAAAGAAGCTCCTGTACTTCTTTGGGCGTAGGGCGTTTTTCAGCGTGGGAACCATGCCCATAGACAATTATTGTTTTTCACATGCTGAGCGTTTTACAGCGCGTCTCTACGCGCTGTAAAACGCCCAGGTGTGAACCAGGCCTTACTGTATGTAACAAACAAGGTACTTTTCTGTGCAATTGAAAAAAAGGACCTTATGTTTAAAAGTATGCGAAAGAAGGGTTGTAATTGCTTTTTAGTGATGAGCTGGGCCTTGGTGTGAACTCAGTTCACGCAAGCCCATTCAAAGCCGTGTCTGACACACCTCTCTCCCAGTCCAATCAGTTGCAGCAGGCGCAGCTACACGTTACAAAGGGGTGGGAAATTCCCCCACCGCAACTGCGGTCTCTGGGTTGGGAGAGGGGCATGTCACAGTTTTGAGTGGGTATGGGCGAACACAGCTGAACTGGGTTTGAATCAAACAGACTCACAAGAAAAATGAAGCTCAAAGCATTCATTCCAATGCTTTAATAAACTTCAAACATTTTATGAGATTTGGAATCTAACTGGTTACTGTGACCCATTTGTCATTAAAAAAAATGACAGAAAAGAGTTTTCACTTTTTAAAACCTTGTGCTGGATACCTGCATTCTGATGTATGGGCAATTCAGCTTCTCGTGTCTATCCTCAGCCTGATCAGGAAAATATACAGAAGTGAACTTTTCTTATATGCATACTTTGGAACCACTTTGTTAGGCTTGCAAATCTACAACTTGAAGTGTGCACTAAATGACAATATTTGCTTTAAGACATCTGCTTCCTTTATTTGCGTAATCAGATAGGCTACTAAGAAGCAGAGAGGAAGAGCAGGGTATTGGAGAAGTTGCACAAGGAATGTGACTCTAACCCACCATTCTCCAATACGTATAATGGCAATGTTTCAAGACTTTACTGATGCTGTAAACAACATGACTCTCCTAAAGACAGTGGCTCAGAGTGGCTCTCTTAGAAATAAAGCACCCTATCCAACAATGCCTGCGATATGTTACACCCAGAATTGCTCTCAAGCTGAAGAATGCATTCTGTGTGCCATGATATAATATATTCTGTGGTGGATATAAAAATTATAGGAATGCTAGGAATGCAAGTACAGTATATGGTACAATACAATAATAACCTGCACAATGAAAGGAGTTTCCCACAAAGCATTAGCAAAGATAAGACAGTGGAAATTAATTTTGTGTAAGAAAGAAAGTTTTTAGCACCCGATAAAGTGGCAGGCACATGGGAAATTACTGTCAAGGGCACAAACTCTTATCCTCTGAAGCCTTCTACCATCTTAGGGACAAAAGAAAACAGGGAATTCCAGGAACATTAACAATTGAACAACACATGACATGTTTGGGCCGATTTTAGAAAAGCGAACATTGTTCACCAAACATAAAAACACCTTCTTATTGTCATCAATAAAGTTCAAACCAACAGAATAAATCTGCTTCTTATAAGCTAATAAATAGCCTAATAGGATGTTCACATTATAAATCAATGTTAGTATCAAAAATCCTTTTTCGGGTAGGACCACCAAGCTACTAAGTTGTATAAAGTGTCCACTGGATGGTTGAAGTTGAAGTACTATTTAATGTTGTGTGGGCCCAAATGAGACTATGCTTTGTTTCCTTTGGGACATTAGGTTCTCTTTATAGGCTTGTGCAAACTGTAAGATTTGGAAGAGCGTGTGCAGAACCAGGAAGCACATCAAAGGAAACCAGAGCCAGTAAAAGAATGAGCCAAAAAAGACATACTCAAAGCCAACTGCTTAATTGTTTACCTCACCCCAGACAGCCAACTGTGATGCAGACAAACTGACTAGATGAACACACAACAGGTGAGTCCCTAAAATTAAGCTATAACCTGCTCTGTATACTCTCCGCATATATTTTGTAATGTTGTTGCAGAGGGAGATATGACACACTTTGATGAACACCAGAAGGACTTACACTTCAATGTGCAGAATTGTGATGTCTGGACCTGTTGGTTAAAGGAGAACTATGGGGTTAGGGCTTTTCCCCATAGTTCTCCTAAGGGTAACGGGAGGACACAAACTAGCGTCCTCCCTTCACGCTCAGTATACCGCCAGCTACAGCAGTGACAGGATCGAGAAGTGAGCGAGCGCCGGTATGTGTTCGCTCATCTCCCGATCTACTGAGCCGACCTGCGACAGTCTCATTGTCACAGGTCGGCTAGAACTATGAGGCTGAGTGAAAATCACTCACCTCATAGTTCTCCTTTAAGGCTCATGACTAAAAAAATTGGAAGGTATGCCTGCGATTGTATGTTTCAAGTAAATAAGATTACAATTTGCAGTATTTCTACTCTACTATGTTATTTTCAAAAGAGCTCAGAACAACATTACAGAAAACTTACCAGAGCCACCAAACACAAGGACATCTACTTGCTCCAGAAAATATACACAAAATGTATTAACTTGAGGAAAGAGTCCCAGGAGAGAAATAAGAGGAAACAAGCTCACAAGCACTAAAAAAACAAAAAGTGCAGATTTTTATTTACATCCCCTTAAAATTCTTCTGAAAACTGTAAAAATTTAAAGAGACCCTGCCAGGTTTCTACAGATATCAAACCGCTGGTTTCTTGCAGTAGAAGACACAGTATAATTACCTCTCTGGTCTCTTACCTCTCATATATTCCATCACTGCAGCTTTAGCAAGTCTCTTCAGCATTCAACACTTCTGGAAGTTGCAGGTAGTTGACAGTTTTATATAATTAGATGCTATTCATCTTACGCAGATATAGATTTAAACACTACTGATACAAGTTAGTTTCTAAAATTAGGCAGCACACCTTATGTGTAAGGGCTTGTTCACACCAAATGCAGACCAGATCTGCATGAGTTTCTGCACACGCAGTGCAGTGTGTTTGCCGTGTTTTTGCCGTGTTTTTTGCCGCGTCCCAGGCCGTTTTTGTTTTTCAAAAAATGTTTTAGCCTAAAATGGGCTTTCAGTGCGTTCAAGGGCGTTTGCATGCATTTTGATGTGTTTGCATGCGTTCCAGAGCATGCTCTGGAACTGAATGCTGCCGTGTGAACTAGAGCCCAAAATACCATTGTAATACATTGGACGCGTTTTTGATGCGTTCTGTAACTGCTCTGAATCTGGAACGCATTTGGTGTGAACAAGCCCTAAATTAGTAGTAAGAAGCAGTTTTGTTGTACTAAAGGAACTATGAACGCATCAATGCTAAAGGCCCATTGACATTGTTGCATATTAATGTACAGATTGCAATGCACTAAAACACGTGTCCAACTTCGCCATAGTAAAAACAGTGTCTGTTCCCATTTTTGCGCTTCTGTGTAGTGTGTTTTGAAAAATATGACATGTCCATGACACATGCGTTGGGAGGCCCATCGACGTTAATAGCAATGCATCAAAATGCATGTTACATGTTTTTTATTTGTGTTGTAATTTATTACAACTTGAAAAAAAAGACTTTTTTTGTAGTTTTGACTACAACACTTGACTTTTTTATTCAGTTTTAATACGTCTGAACTGTGGAAATATCAGCCAGCTTCCTTCTCATCTTTGCATATGCAATTTTTTTCATGCCTCCCTCCTGAAGCCAGTGGTTCTCAACATATTCTCTCACTCTACTCCCTACTCACCCTAAACCACTTTGTTCACGCCTCACTAATGTTATATCCTTCCTTGCTTGTGTAAAGCAACTATCTGACACTGCCCTCTCCCGCATTTCAGTAAGCAGCTCATTCTTGCTCCACTTATTTCCCAGTAGTGTAGCCATGGAAAGCTGCACCGGGAGCAGCTGGTGACATGAATCATGGGCTGAGCAAAGGATGTCAGGGACATGGCAAACACAGATTCAAGAACTTTGTGACATTTCTGCTCTCTGTGCAGGTGGCAGATGAAAAGGAATAGAACGAGAGCATGGTAAACAGTCGACAGCCAATATTAAAAACAGGACAGAAAAAACTTCAGGGTGGCCAGCTAGTGTAGTCAGATACAAGCTGATTTTGTTAAGTGGAGAAACAGGAATGCAGAATAAAAACATAGACCGGGGCTAGGAAATAAACCTAATGCTCAGACAAAAGGTGTTGGTCAAACAAACCTAAATAGTTAGCTTAAAGTGGACCTTTACCCCCTTTTACTAAAAATCACATCAGCATGCAGCTCTGCACGGTGATATGAAATCATCTTACATTCATTAGTTAAACAAACATGTTTTTCATTTACTTACAAATAGAGTTCATCTACTTCCTGGTCCAGTTCTGGCACAAATGATGTAATGTGCCAAAGCGTTGCATCTTGGGAAGATTACATCAGCAGAGCATTGCTGGGAAATCTCATCTGTCATCTCATGAGATCTCAGGGAAAGGCATTTTTCTCCCCTGAGATGTTGTGCATGGTCACATGTCCTAGTCACATGTGACAGAGTTCCAGGAAGTAAATGGAGAGCTAGTCATCTGCCCTTGGTTAACTGTCAGCCACTGTCAGAAGACTGGGAAAGAAAAGATAAAAAGGTATGCAAAGAATACAACGTCTGCAATTATCTAGACGTATGTATGTGTAGATTGCCATTACTAAACATTTCTAAAGGTGTGTTTGTTGTTATTTTAAAGATATTTTAAAGATATGGGTAAAAGTCTGCTTTAATTGACAGACTGGGCAGGGACTTATAAACCAGCAGGTGAGTTCCAGCAACACCTAAACCTCCCAGTCCTGGAAGAAAACATGCTGTAGAAAGAAAGGAGAGACCACATGCTACGAGAACCACAAGTAGAAGCAGGTCAACAAGCAGTTAACCCCTGCAGTGCGGGTTCCCAAAAACAGACCCAATAACAAAATATAATATAGTTCAGCACTGGTCCTTAGATGTGGCAGCTGCATTCACTTTCTTCTTTTCAAGTTTTTTTCCTGTATTTTACCTCGGTGATCCTGCCACAAAGACACATTCTTTCCTAAGCTGCCAATGCTAACTTACTTGGGTTAATTTACTAAAGGCAATTTGGCTGCTCACTTTGCAAGGGAATGTTTCCTTAGTTTAGGTAATATTGTAAAAATTCATCATGCAAAAATACCCAATCACATGCAGATGACTATATTTACTAAGCTAAGGGAAAATGCCATTGCAAAGTATACATTTCCTTGCAAAGTGAACAGCATGTTTGCCTTTAGTAAATCAACCTCGCTGCATCTAGTGAAGAGTAGTTTCTACAGATCAATTCCCCCTCTACTCTTCTCTATAGCATAGGGGTGTTGTATAGTTTACAGAGAGAGCTGGTAACAATGCCAGAGAAAACTGTGAACAATGCTAACTGATAACAGAGAGAACAGGAAGTTATCAGCTCACAAGATTTCTGTCAAGATCAGCACTTATTAAATAGGTACAACACAATGCTCTCAACAGTATATTTAACAAAGACATTGTTATTTTAAAGATATGGGTAAAGGTCCACTTTAATTGACAGACTGGGCAGGGACTTATCCTGCAGGTGGTATACAAACCAGCTGGTGAGTTCCAGCAACACCTACACCTTCCAGTCCTGTAAGAAAACATGCTGTAGAAAGAAGGGAGAGAGAACCATATGCAAAGAGAAGCACAAGTAGCAGAAGATCTGCCTTACAGCTGATCTGTGACACAGATTAGGTTTTATTAAAGGCGTGAGAGGTCAATGGTCTCTTAAACAAGATTGAAAGAGCAGAAACCTAAGCTTTGATAGCGCTGACAGTCTAAAGAGGATTGATGTGGATGTCAAATGTACAGGTCTTCTATCCAATTTATGGTGCATGGTGATTGCATGGAGGCCAAGCATGTCAAAGATCATGAACATTTTTTATGATTGCCAGAGTAGACATTACTCCCTTGCCTGACAAAGATGAAGAGTTTGGTGAGAATGCACCTGGTGTATTTGCTTCAAATGTCCATTGCATGTTGGAGAACTATCTTTTTAATTGTGGAGAAAAAAAAGAACAAAAATATTTGATATGTTTTTGCAGCTCATTGCGTAAGGCCTGAATAGCTTATTGGCGTTACCAAAATGCCTTGCACTTTTCTCACAGAATACAAGGCGTTCTGCGGGGCGAGGAGGGGGCGGGGATCTGACATCATCTCTTCTCCTCCATTTTCTAACATATATTATGTTAGAAAAATACAGGGCAATTTGTTAATGGGCAGGGATGTGACTAGAGACCTTTATTGCTCGAGTTGCATTTATCATTTCCCATAGAAGATCAGCGTTATGTGTAGGATTTGGAAAGGTTAGATTTTTATACTTTGCAGCAACCCTCTTCACATAACATACAGCTTTTAGTGATAATTTGCACACCCAGTGCAGTGTGTAAATTATATTTTTTCCCCAAAGTTTTGCTTTAAATATAAATTAGCGTGTGTTATAGACATGTGCGATTTGTTTTGTTCCAAATTGAAATTGGTATTAATATCGGCAAATTCGGACATTCGGATGCATTTGGGCCAGGGTTGTGGGGAAGAGGTCCTTGTCCTCATCAACATGGGGACAAGGTGCTTTCCCCATGTTGAGGGCATGTGGCCTGCTATGGTGCAGGAAGGGGGGGGCTGCACGCTCGTCCCCCCCCCCCCCCCCCCCTTTCCTTTTCTGCCAGGCTGCTGCTCGGATCAAGGGGCTGGTAAGGGATTTTAGGGGATCCCTTAACGGCCTAACCTAGGTCAGTTGGCCTAGGTACTTTTATGCAAAACATAATAATATGATTTACTAAATTATGCCCTATTTGTTCCTTTGAACAAAGCAGGTCATATTGATAAGTCTATATTGATATAGCCATTAAAACTTACTCACCAATAATTTGATCTCTGACAATCTGGAAACATTCTGGAGACAAAAAATGGAATCCATACAGTGTGTGTGAATGTAATCCTTTTACTTCAGAACCAGCATTTAGCAGCAAAATAACACTACACAAAATACAAAAATAAACTGGTCTGCTGTATGTAATGATCTGGTTATACCCCTGAAAAAAAAACCATATGCATTACTATGATAAGGCATACAACTTTGATTTTTTAATGAAATGTAAATATAATTTCATACTTTTTGAAATAACTAAATTTCAATGGCCATATATACTGTCAATAAGACATATTATTACAATTTTACAAGCTTAGTATGTTTCCAACGTGTTGGAATTCAACTTTAAATTTCTATGTGGTTTTCAAGCATGTTTTGTTTTCTCACATGAAATGGGCAAATCTCTAATAGAAACACAGAAGACAATCCAATCTGATGGGTTTCAACCATGACCCACTGTCACCATTTACCTTTTAGTTTTGGATAGAATAGGGAAGACTTACCGTGTTTCCCCGAAAATAAGACACTGTCTTATATTTTTTTTTGCCCCCAAAAAACACACTAGCTCTTATTTTCAGGGGATGTCTCATTTTTTTTTTTTTTTACTGTGCAACAAAATGTACAACAATCTAAAGCTATTCATTTACAACAATCAAAATTTATCTGGTATCATTCCGCCTGTCACAGTAGCTGGCGCTATAGAGGAAGTATCTGCTAATGCGGCTCTGCTCCCTCCACTGCCGCAGCCTTGCTTTCTACAGCGCTGGCATGCTTTGCCATCAGGGACAGTGGTACCAGCGGTGCAGCAGTGGGGAAATCAGACAGTGGACAGCGATGTAAAGTATGGTACCATTTACCGGTACACATTACAGTACTGTACAGTACCATTACATTAAGCAGTGCCTTCAAGGGGACAGCAGTTGTGAAGTATGGTACTGGAGTGCTCCCTGTCACTGATCTGGCCGAAAGGAGTCCCCTGTCATCCCCTTAATACAGTATGTCCCTGCAGGCTGATCCCATCTCTCCTGCTCTTCAAGTTCCCCCTCACATGCTACCACCAAACTAGGTCTTATTTTCGGGGTCGGTCTTATATTACAGGAATCTTGAAAAATAGTGCTAGGTCTTACTTTCGGGGTAGGTCTTATTTTCGGGGGAAACAGGGTAGAACCTCACTGGAGAGATTACCCTCTCTATCTGACTATTGTCACTCTCAAAACTTTTACAGTCCCCACCCAAACAGTAGGTGAGGGTAAATCTTCAAATGGGGGAATTTGCCTCACTTTGGAGAGATTTCCTTCACTTCCTCTTGTATCTCCATAGTGGGAAGTGTAATGCAACTGGTACAACCACCTTGCACTATGTAGTACAGCTTGCTGGTGTAATTCAACCCTTAGCCCCCATTCCCACTTCTGGAATGTGTAACCACGTTACAATTGTGCACACTTTGTGCACGTTTTGCAGAGCGCAAGCCCATCATTTCAAAGGGTTGCCCAAGGCTGAAAACGCTGAAAAGAAGCTTTGGGTTGGCTTCTTGACGCATTAGGCATCCTTCAACGCCTGGGCTAGGACGCGCATTATACCGGCTGCATTTGGGGTGCCATTAACAAACAATGGCATTGCAATCATGCTATGTGTTTTTACTGCGGTGCACGAACGCACACCAATTTGCATGCTTTGGCACAAGTTCACATGCACAGCAGGTGTGAATGGGGACTTAGGTAAAATTACACTAAACTCCTAAACTAAACTAAAACTGAAATATTTTAAAAACTGTAGCTTATTTTTGTATCACTTGGTTGTAGATCCTCAAATCATCTCTGAATTGGTGCTGACACTGTCCTTCCTTCTGGAGGGTAGCCACCACTCCAAGCTTGCTCCTGCGATGAACTACAATCCCTATACTAATTAGTAAACTAAACAAGAAATTGTAGTCTATCAGGGGAGTGAGCTTGGAGCGGTGGCTACTTTACAACACACACAGGGGCCCTAGGGAACAAAGGTAGCCACCCTCCAGAAGGAAGGATAGTGTCATCGCCAATACACAGATGATTTGAGGATCTACCGCCAAATGATGCATTTTTAAGGTTTAACTCCTTAGTTTAGTGTCATTTTAACTACTCACAGACTACCATCAGGAGTCTGTCACAGCAGTTCCTGCTTCTGTTTTTGCTAGCAAAACGAGTTACAATGACTATGAATGTAACTGTTTAACTTTTTTTTTTAAATTACACTGTTGCATAACCTGCCTACAGATTGTTCTGTGATCTGAATAGATCCATATAAAACTAGAGGTGCACCGAAATGGAAATTTAAAAACCAAACCAAAGCGAAGTAAAAAAATTGTCAGGGCGAAACCGAAAATGTTTTTTATTTTAATTTGTTAAAACTTTTCATCCCTTTTAAGTCCTCTATCTCTTTTTCTGTGTCCTCTGTTATAAATGAACAGGAATCCTCTATGAGTGTTCCTGTTCATTCATAGCATGAGAACAGAGTATGTTTACTATAAATACAACTATAAATGAACAGGAGGTGATGTAGATCACTTCCCATTCATTCATAATTGAGGATATAGTAACCATACCATGTCCTCAATTATTTACAAACACTCAGGGATCACTGAGTGTTTGCACTCGTCTTCATCCTGACAGCTGTCACAAGAAGCTGAGCGAGCGGTTGAGGGAGGAGAGCTCAGCCTCCTGTGACAGCGCGGGCTGTCTCCGCCCACACCGCTCTGCCAGACTGTAATAGGTGGCTGAGCGGTGTGGGAAGAGAGACGCCGGCCGTTCACAGCGCTCTCCTCCCGCAGCGCTCGGCCGTCAGTCACACTTTCTCTCCTCCCCGTTGGGACACCGAGCAGCGCCCAGCGGGGAGGCAAGAAATGTAAGTTTAGAGCTATACAAAAATAATTATTGTGAACAATTTAATAGAGGTGACATAAAATGCTTATTATTAACCAAAATAAAAAAGTCAGTGTCACCAAAATCTAAGCTAACTTACATGGACTGGAGATGCAGGATCTGGCTGTACACTCTAGATAAAGACAAAGACATTCAAATTATGATTGCTTGATAACATTTGAGACACTACTACACAACAGAGTACAAACAAATACATTTGATCATCATACAGATGTTTTTGTTTTTATGAAAATAATACAATGGCATATTTTCAAGATGCACCTGGAGATTATACTGTATATCTAGATCAGGCTTGCAAACTCAAAAGAAACAGTGGGGTACACAAAGTAGAATACGTATTCATGGGATCACATTGTATGTGTACTAAGAGCCATAGCTTTTTAAAGAAACCCTGTCATGAGAGAATCATAGAGGCTGTCTGTCATGTCGATGCATTCACTCTCTAGATCACTGTACTTTATATCGTAGGATTTCTGATACTTTTTGATACTCATTTTCATTGTGCATGTTCCAGGTCTGTGATTCGATGTATGAAGACCAGACACAACAGGCAGCTAATACTTTTTTAAAGGAGGCCAGTAATGGTGTTATGGAAATTCACTTGGTTCAACGCACAAATCCATGTCGCATTAAGCTGCGCCAAACACAAAGAATTTCCCCCGTTGTACTACGCTCCTTTATGCAAGGACTGGAAGTATTTCCTTCTATAGAGTCATGTAGAGTCAGGAGACAGATGTTGCTTGCTCGATAATCCCATGCTAAGAGCCCTGAGCACAGGTATGTTTATTCTTTATACCTGCCCAACAGGAAGTGATGTCAGACAGGAAGGGGTGTCTCAAACAGCGAGACAGGAAGTGATGTCAGAGAGGAAGGGGTGTCTCAAACAGCGAGACAGGAAGTGAACAGGAGTCAGTTAACAAATCACATGTAGTAACAATCAATGACCACCGGAGTGACTTTATCCAGCGTTGCTCAGTGAGCAATGCCACATAACGTTACTAGGATTCTCATGCGCGCTCATTCACAGGGACAACGTTATATCATCTCAAGCGTGTTGATCAGGCACCCCAGAGAGAACAAACGCACGTTCCTTTCATATACTGCGTTCAAGACAAATGTATCCACGCAAGCCAATAAATCCATGCATTGCACGGGGGGCCCCAGCCGGCGTCCACACATTCGCCAAGAACACACTGCTCCGCTGCGCATAGGAAATCTCCTCCGATGGATTAATCCCCCAGCGTCTATTTACCGAGACACTGGGAGACTAATGACAAAACATTACAATACACTAATAACACATCCTAATAAAATTTCCACAACAGTCCCTCCTCTTTGTCATATTCTCCTCAGTGTCCCTCGATGAATCTCAATCTTCTTCTTTGGAAAAACAGTCCCTCGTGTTCGGAAAAATCCTGAATCCATAAATGCAAAACAGACGATTGAAAATAACGCAAAGTCAATGTTTTTCCCGCAATTCTTGACACGCAGACTTTTGGCCTTGACAACGAATCTTGACACGTAGGTTCTGCTCTTCGGGAGGTGGTGGGTCGCTTCGGTCGTCGGTCGCTTTGGAATCCTCCGCATCTGGTCCATGGGTTGGTCTTCAGGGCGTCTCGTCTCGTCAGCGATAATGTCGTCGTCTGGTCGGGCTTCGGTAACTCGGTCGATTAGACATCAGGAACATCTCACTCCGAAACAAACGCACGTTCCTTTCATATACTGCGTTCAAGACAATGTATCCACGCAAGCCAATAAATCCATGCATTGCACGGGGGGCCCCAGCCGGCGTCCATACATTCGCCAAGACACAGCTCCGCTGCGCATAAGAAATCTCCTCCAATGGATTAATCCCCCAGCGTCTATTTACCGAGACACTGAGAGACTAATGACAAAACATTACAATACACTAAAAACACATCCTAATAAAATTTCCACAACAATGGTAGCCCCCATAATGCATAGCCCCCACAGAACAATTTGATAGTTAACATTGCAGTAACAATTGCAACATTTGTATAAGAAGGGGGTATGAAATATTTCCTATTGTACTAATCTGCAAAACATGTAGGGAAATGTATCCTTTACAAACCAGATGACAAATGGGGTCTCATTTCATTTGAATTCTTAAACCACTAAGGGACAAAAAGAAGTGCATGAGGGCAAATAAAATGATATTTAAATAACACAAACCTCCCTAAAAATCCTAAAACGCTAGACCCCAAAAACCCTTTATTTTTCTTTAACCCAACTGAAAGTAAAAAATGCACATGAAAATATGAAATGTAAGAAATTAAAATAAGACCTCAATAAAATACAAAAACAAACTGCAAGGAGGGCTCAGAAGATAAAGAACAACAGAAATTGTTGCTGACATGCACCAAAAGGTAGTTCTAAAAAGGACTGTTGGGTCTATGCACAGTGAAAACAGAAGTACGTACACAATAATATGGAACCTTAACACACTGCTTTTCGCAGGGGGGCGTACAGAGTATGTGTCAGGAACGCAGACTACGTCTGCTGAGACCAGCGCGAGGATGGCCACAACATCCCCGTCTCGTTGCTAGGCAACGGGCGGACGCTCCGCAATGCTCCACCTCCCCCTTCTCTACACAGCAGGACGAGACGACAGCCTCGGCCCAGCGGCGTTCCGTTGCTAGGAGACGCTCGGGTCGGGCTTCGTCTCCGGCTCCTCCCCCAACAATTGCTCTGCCTATTTAAGCCTTAGCAAAACACTTGCTCGACGTGCTAGCAAAAGAGCACGTCGAGCAAGCTACTAGGACCCAAGTTAAGGAGACCGTCTCACTGTGGCTACCACCGAGAACCTGCTGCACCAGAAGGTGGAGATCACCCTTCAGGACTGCCATCACAGCAAGGCGACCGCTTCACTTCCCTGCATGAACTTTCCATCTCAACAGCAAGTATTACTAACTTACACTGAAGACTGTTGAAGTGATTGCTGCTGCCACCTTGTGGGGAATTCATTTAAGTACGCTCCTACTGATGTCCATTAGAACTCTGTATATGCTCAGCCTGAAGCTGTTACCATCTGCAATTACTCACACTCTGTGGTAAGGCCATCTCCTGTACAAGTTATAGTGGACTGTTGTATTCTCTCGCATACTAGGTTAAACTACGTTCGACCTCCTAGTGAAGTAACTAAGGCGAACTACAAAACCCACCACGGCCCAATGCCTTACAATTGAGCCGTGCATTACAGTTCAACCACTCCCATTACTCCCACTATAGATGGCATATGATGTGTAAGAGGTTCCGTCTTCACTCCCTGTAATTAAAGTGTAATCGTGAACCTCCCACCTGAGCCATTTCAACTTAAACTCCGCAGCTGTGATCCTACACACCAAGTTACGCTTGTACGATTCATTACAGTATGTAGTCCACCACACTGCAATTCACTCTAATAATGTAGCACAATAAAGCACTTTATAGTACTGTACTGTATATAGCACAGGTTAGCAGCCTTGTATAACAGCAACTATCTCTCCCTGCAAATAACACCCTGTCAGCTTCCCTTATATATGCCAAGTTACCACATATCCTCAGCACAGGCAGCTGGGAACCCTGACGTTTATAGGGAAGGGGCCTTGCACATAGGAAAACTCCCATTATTGGCCCTTTTACTGTGGTCAAAGGCCAGGAAGGGTGTAATTGATAATTGATTGCTATAGTGGTGAGCGGCTACATAAGTTCTCTGAACTGTGAATGTCTTGTGTTCGAGTCAAACTCATGGTTGACCCGAACCTGAAGCTCATCCCTAGCAGACACTAGAGATTTAAGGTCAGGCAGGCAGTCTAAACTATTTTTAGACTTTAGCTGAAGTCTGACTGTCTGAGCAATGTCAGCTTCCATATTTCTATCTTGTAAATTTCTTTTTATGGTAAAAAGTTTTAATTTTGTTGTGGTTTAGGTAAGATGATCATTTAAATATATACTTATCTTACTTTTGTAGATCTAGGTGTATTTTTCTGTACTACTGAACCACTTGAGTCCCCAGTCCTTTTTCCCTATAACACCCTTGAGTCCCCAGTCCTTTTTCCCTATAACACCCTTGAGTCCCCAGTCCCTTTTCCCTATAACACCCTTGAGTCCCCAGTCCTTTTTCCCTATAACACCCTTGAGTCCCCAGTCCCTTTTCCCTATAACACCCTTGAGTCCCAGAGCGTTTTTTCTTTTTTTGGTTCTGCTTTTGTAGTCTACCCTAACATTATATACATAGTATTATAATAGGGCTTTAATTTGATAGTGGATTTGGATACATATTTGCTTTTTATTTTTTAGGTGTTACCAAGGAAAAAACAGTACCAAGTTTGAAAAAAAAATTATCAACACATCTTTTACATAACTAGCGCAGCCCCAGATTTCCTTAAATCTGCAGCTTTTGTTTTCATTCAAGTACTTCCTGTTATAAGGTGAAAATGCTCTCTTGCTGCATCTGAATCGTGCTCCTGCGTTGTCACCTTGCGTTACCACGTGGTTTTCCAATGCTGACTACAAGTGGCCATTTCAATACACACTGTGCAAGCATTGTCCACAGCTGTCGCCATCACTATCAGAAAACCCACCCTGTGCTTTTTATTAACTTATCACATAATATATATTACAATCAAATATATTACCTTAAGAAGGCAAAACTGGCAGCTTGCAATAACAACACAAAACTGGAATACCCAAATGTCTTTGAAGAGGTCTTGGTGCAGAAGCAAAAATCCAAAAAATGAAACACAGATGGCCAACAATATTGCTATGATGTTTTCCCCAATATTCTCAGTTCTGCAATATTCAAATATAACTGTAAATATACAGACAACTTGCCCTACATATACATTAACACATTATGCCCAATATAGGTTTTAATGTATTTAGATAAATGGTTACTGTATATATAAAACTCGTTTACCATGGTAATGATATGCTGAAGTAAATGACATTCCAATGTAAATGCCATTCTATATAAAAACTGAAGGAAAGTGGCATTCATAGCAACAAATGATGATGTTCAAAGCTTGTTATCTAGCAGTGGGTACAAATTGTATACAGTGCACAGGGACAGTGCCAGAGCAATAGGTTCCTGTTGAGATTCAGTATTCTGTCTTCTATTCTGGTTATAACCCCCGACCTGTCTGGACTGCCCTGACTTCTGTTGATGGATTATGTATTTGACTAATGATTCACTTTGATTGCCAGCTCATCAGGTATTTCCCATGGTGGAAAACCAAAACTTAAGAGTATCATTTAGCAAATTTCACGCAAGTCTATCTCATATATTAGTTTCACCTTTTAAGTTGCATTAGTGAAATAAATGAACTTTGCACGATATTCTAATCGAGTTTCACCTGTATATACACTGTAAAAAAAATAAAAGTACGTAATATTGTACAAGGAGACGACTGGGCAACAATATTGGTTAATATAATTTATATTTTTTTATATTAGTTAACAATGTATTATCATCACCTTATATGTAACATACCCTATCATTATGACACTAGAATCATCTGTGGTCATTTTGCCTTATTGAGGGGTACCTCTCAACTATATCCCTATGCTCTCCCATTACATTTTTAACAGGCATTCCTTTTTACATAGCTCTATGGTGACTCCAATGTTAAATACTTAGGTAAGATAGTAAACCTAATGGTGTGAATTATATGTATATATGCTTTTTCTGTCCAATATTCATTGATGTTTTATATACTTTAAGGCTTCATTCATACCTACAGCTAAGGTGCGTTTTGAAATCCCTGCGGCAGGAACCCAAGGATTCCTGTGGCAGAAATCCCAAATATGCCATTTACAAGAAGCCGCTGTTTAAGGTAATGATTAAATGACAGCGACCGCATTTGAAAGTGGCACACCAGCACTCTGCATGTAGTCGTATGATCATGTGTGATAAGATTACATGCGATTAGAAAAAGGTCACTGTCCCTGGAAGCATCGATTGTTTTCATAGGTTCCTGCTGCAGGAATCCCATAACACACCAAGAAGAGGAGTATACATCCGTGAAATGCATTTAGACAAGCCCACCCTGATTTTCCACTTTAATCAATCCTGAGATATATTCTAGAATATGTTGAGATATGAGATATACTGTAAATGAAATAAGATGTGAATTATAAACAATGTGAAGCAGTGTCAGATGGGGATATGTAGAGGCACAATTTAGTTCAATGGAGTAATTTCTGTTATTTCCAAACATATGTTATTCTATTGTTTTTAACTTGTTGTTTATAAAAATTGGTTTTGTATTGTTATACATGTATAGTATACAGTATATTGCCTCTGAGTAGGTACCTTAAAAGTCCATTATAATCTATATTTAACTTTTATCTAGATGATATGGGATGTGGTACCCCAAAAGCCAACCCACCCTTTATAATAGAAGGCCCATAAGTAGAAGAAGCTCTAATCTTTTCTGGGTGAAAATGGGATTGCCCTTTAAGTAAACATGTTCACAAAGTCTTTAAAATACATACTTACTTGTCAAACAATGCCAACAATGTAAGCCTGTCACACCAAACTTTAACCCATTTGCCTGGAAAAATGCTGAACTTATAGAATTGCTTCTTTGGAAATTTATATTCTGATGAGACATATGAAGGATTTTCAGCCTCATGACTTAATGTCTGTAAGCAAAAACATGCAATAAGTTTTATTTATTAAAATATTTAGCTGTACCCTATACTTCTTTGCTACTACTTT
Organism: Nanorana parkeri; assembly: GCF_000935625.1. Classification (NCBI taxonomy): domain Eukaryota; kingdom Metazoa; phylum Chordata; class Amphibia; order Anura; family Dicroglossidae; genus Nanorana; species Nanorana parkeri. The sequence goes on from NW_017306314.1 coordinate 707,579, forward strand.
AGGACATATATGTAGATACAGACCAAGTAAATGTCACCTGGACTGGAACCAAATATATATCTTGGTATTGTGTGGCAATCCCAATGTAGAATTGGGTGTTATGATCACCCAGGACTCTCAGCCATATGGACTGAGAAGTGTCAGGAAGCAAGGCTTTGTCTGGGTTCTGTTTGGGATCCTGGAACTGGGAGGTTTCATAGTGATTCAGGAGGGACGAAAGCTCCAGTCCTGGGTCCAGGGTTTAGCAGTGACCAGCACCCAATAATTGCACTGGTGTGCACAGCCCTTAAGGAAAGGATGCTGGCTAGGGGAATTGGCTCCTGCAGGGAAATAGGAACAGACCGTGTTCAGGGGTCAGGAGGACTTCCCCAGAAGTAAGAGATGAGTCAGGTGAGCTCCTGCTCGGATAGGAACGGACGTTGCTCAGGAATCAGGAGGACTCTCCCAGAAGTTTAAGTGGAATCAAGTGTGTGTGCTGGAGGCACTCGAAGACAGCCAGGGAGGCTGGGGAGAACTGATAAGGCTAGGTTAGCTGTGAGCCTGAGGGGCCGCCATCACAAGTGTGGAACAGCACTTCAAAGAGGACCAGTGGGTCAGAAGTGGTAATGTTTAAAGTGGAATCCAGGAGGCTAAAGTTGTGTTGTTTTGAAGCATTGCATGGATGTTATGCCGAACCCCAGCGAGGGTATCTGTAACAGACTCACACCTAGCCATTCCAGCATTGTGCTCAGGGGCCGCGCACGCACGGTGCGTCGGTCGGCTCCTCCCCCCGCATGGCGGCTGTCAATTTAGGACGTGGGGTTACGAATGTTCGGCGTCCTGCTGTTGTACGGTGAACGCCAAACATCACCCTCTGCGGGTATACGGACCTCTCACCACTGGGCACTAAGACTGCTAGATTCAGAGGAACCCTTCCTGGACGGAGCGCCAACTCCTTACCCTGCTGTATCTTGTCCCTCGGTCTTGCTGGGAAGACTGACTCTCCTCTCTGCTGCTGTCACCAGGATCCACATCTCAGGAAGCTGGGGACTCAGCCTCACAACCGCAAGTACCTTGGTTCAGTTGTGATACCACTAGTCTGCTGCCATTGCCACTGCTGTAGTGCATAAGCCTAGCTGACTCTTAATTACAATACCATATATTGCTTCACCTTAATGTGGACTACAATCTGTTGTGTTCCAGTCACCTCTAATGCATACCGTCTAGCTGACGCCTAATTGCAATACCATATCTTACTTCACCTCCATTGTAGACTACAAGTCGCTTGTGCATCCTGATACCTTAATTACACTACGTACTACCATATTGTGCCCTCACCTATATTGTGATCTCCACTTCTCAGTGGTCCACTTACTCCCTTTTTCGTAAGAAGGAGCATGATTTAAACGATCCCAAGCCTCTTCTACTATGAGGTGGTGAGTGTATCTCTGGGATCGCATACTGATAACCGTCACTAAAGGGCGCTTCTGCATTTGTGATCCTATCCCACATCCGTAGAGCGTTACAGTATCCAAGGTGGATGTATGAACTTTCGTTTGAATAAAAGTGGGTTACCAGGTCCTTAAACAGAAGATATTGCGAGTGGACTGCATCTTTAAAGCGCTCACCATATGTGCTAATATCCCCAAATATCACAATATATATACTTTATATATGTTTTCAGCAAGGCAGTAGATATAACTCCAGCAAATAATAGATGGAAAATGACCCAAGAATAATGAAGTTATGATGTAAGATACATGTAGACACATCCAGCCCAATAAGGTATGTATGAAGGTAAGACGCCACAGTAGTAAACAGTCTCATCATATTACATAGCAGTAATCCCCAAAAACACTAACTGCCTTGTCAAGAGCTTTGTTGACCTTTTTTGGATCTAGTTGTAAAGATCTCTTGGAGCCCCTTTTTCTGGGGAGAGTGGGAAAGCCTCATAAGGGCCACAGTAGATGTGCAGACCCACTTTAACATAAACGCAAACTCAGATCCCATTCGTTTAGGTGATGCTGATGGCAGTGAGAAAAATAACATAACACAATTCTAACTATGTAAAATCTGTACTAGATTTTTTATTTTTATTTATTTTCACTATTATTAAAATATAAGAATCAAAGAAAAGTACTAACTTCTGTTGTCCTGCTGACATTTTGTTTTGCAGGCTTTAATGAAACTTGTTTCTGAAATGACTCTTCATCAGGATTATCAGAAAACAGTCCCTTATTTTCTGATACTGTTTCTGCTTCTGATTTGAACTCTGAATTACTAAACAATATAAATATCATCATTAGTATTATTACACATACTTAAAATAACACTCTTCTCAGAATGAGAGCCTAGTGGCATCTATTTATGTCCAAGAGCATACACAAGTATCTAAATATGTGCAGATACATGAATATGTAGATGCATGCTTATGGATACTTCCTGTGAACAACACAGATGCTAAAAGCTGGAGTGGGCCCCTGGGGCAGACTTACCTCCTGGACCTCCAGTAGACAACTACTGTATGGACATTAGGTGGCACACCACACCAAACTGCACATTTGGACAAAAGCTGGAGGTTGTTGGAAGGGCATTGTTTGACATTACACCCTCATAAAAGAAGGCCCAAGGCAAATAGAAAAGATCAAGTCCACACCGCCAAGAACTTTATTGAAGCACACAGCTTGACATCGTCCTATCTTAGGTCCTCCCTTCTCCAATGGAGTCACCAAAGCAGGACTTCAAACTTTATCTGCTGCTTAAGCTACTTGTCTTGGCCCACACCTGATTTGCCTTGGTATTGAAGCTGAACCTCTAATGGCAGCAATTGACTGTAATTACAGACACCATGATCTACATCTGCAAATTGTGGACTCTGCTTTAAATCGAATCTTATATCTGAGCTAGGTAGGCTGCAATTACTGGATACTGAGGCCATTCTCCTGCAACACAGCATAAACTGATGGTACCAACTTAGCATGGGCCACCCTCATAGCCCCCAACTCCACTGTCAGGCCTTGGTCAAAATAAGGGTGGTGGGAGACAAAAGCATTCACTCCCACCAAGTGATTAGGATCATTTGACAAAAATCCCCTAACAAAGCAGTGCTACCAATTCACCACTTTCACTTAAAAATCTATGTTCCCCTGTCCTTTAAGCTGGGTATACACAGTTAGAATTTAGTTAGCTTATCTGACAAAGGGCAGAAAGAAACTGAATACTAGGCTGAAGTACTTTGTAGCATTCAAGTCAATAAAAAAAATGTTTTCACATCATTGTGAGTTAAATCCATCCTGTTATGAACCGCCGACATGAACGATCCCATACAATGCCATGGGGACCGGTCATGCGACCGCGCGCTTCTGCATGATCCGAACAGCCTGCCGCCCGAAATGCACCCTGACCCTTTTTTTTGGCGCTGATCAGCACTATTTCCATATAGATTTCAATGGAACCGCGCTGATCAGCAAGGTTTTGGGCATTAGTAATTGCGTTTCAGCTCTGAAACGCAATTTTAAAATGTGAACAGAAGCCGCCCGCGCTGATCTGCAACCGCCCTGGTGTGAACGGGGCCTAAATAAGGGGTTTATGGTAAAATCCCACTGGCTACTCTGATACACTTGAAGTGTGTACTATTACACATAGTCACAGTTGTCTTGCAGTTACAAGGATCTGAGCTCAAACCCTTTTCCCGGTGTCCTAGATATATATACTCACGGTGTTATGGAGGCCGCACTAAGATTTACTGATTCACACTGAATATCACACTGGTGTCCACCTTTCTGGCAACATGATCTCCTGTGTCCTGCAAAAAAATGTGAAAAAAAAGACTTTTATAATGAAATCTTTAATATCGTCTATGCATATGGCACTGCTCAAAAGGGTCACAGGAGGAGATTTTCTATGCTGACAACATTGACAGGATCCACCCCACCACCTAATTGCCCGCCCCATCTTTCTCTCCAGTCAGTGCTGGAGTAATGGAGAGTCGAAGGGGCAATCCCTACATGGAGCAGTGACTGCAGGGAGAAGTACATGAGCTGAGCGATCAGCGCTATGTGATCGATCAGTTCTCGATCTATAGAGCCCATGTGTGACACCTGCAGTGCCACGCGTCCCCTCTAATGATGGGGATGAGTGTATTTCACTCTCCCCATAATTTTCCTTGAAAGATATTAACCACAAAATCGGCTTACTACATTTTCCTTCCTCTTAATCAGAAGAAAAGGCACATTTTTTTTCAGTAGCAACCTCTCCTATTGCACATCATTTGATTAGCTTAATTAATCTTGAAACAACCAAAATGTAATGTTTTGCAAATATATTTATAATCTATGATGTTTTCCAAATTGCTTCGAAAGTATGAGGGGCAAAATTCTTGTTCAGTCCTAGTCATTAGCTAATACTTTCAGTACATAACATGTTAAAGTAGATGTAAGCCCTTACTTGCTACTTTTATAAAGCATGGCGTATATTGTGTTGTAAAACTGTAGCCTTTATTACCACAGGTAGAAAGATATTAGAGCAACAAATCTGGATATTGAGAATAAGCAGGAGAAGAACCTAAAGCAGACCTTTACCAAGATCTTTAAAATAACAACAAACACACCTTTAGAAATGTTTAGTAATGACAATCTACAAACGCATACTTCTAGATAATTTCTGGCTTTGTATTCGTTGCATATCTTATTTCTCATTTCTTCCCCAGTCTTCTGACAGTGGTCATGTTTACTAAGGGCAGATTACTAGCTCTCCTATTACTTCCTGGATTTCTGGCACATGTGACTTGACATGTGACTAGGACATGTGACCATGCACATCATCTCAGGGGGGGAAAATGCCTTTCCCTGACATCTCCTGAGATTACAAATGAGATGTCCCAGCAATGCTCTGCTGATGACAAGGCAATCCCGGTGCGCATTGTGTTGGCAAACTGATGTCATTTGCACTTTCAAAGCAGGAAGTGAATGCTCTGCAAGGGTAAGTATTTCAAAATCACAGCATTTTACACCTGACATGTCTTTGTTATTATTAATCCTCATACATAGAGGGATACATTGGTAGAATTTGATACTTGAGTGTAAAGGCCAACTTTAACCTTTGCAAACCTCAGGGGATGTTCCTCCCCCGCTTATTTTGCCCATGTTATCATTAATTAAGAAGAATCCCTGGTTTCCACATCAGTGTCGTTGATTCCATGACACTCCCTCCCCATTTGGGCGACAGGCCCTCCTGATCTGAACATACTTCAGTTTTTTCTGGAGGGGTGAGACACTTACCGTGACGATGGATTCACTCAATTGTTCTGTGACAAAATTGTTTCTTTTCATACACCTTGTGGTACGTTATTTATATATTGCAACCTTTTTGTATGTTTTGACAAATTGTTTGTAAAAAAATTCTGAATAAAAACTATTTCTGCAAAAAAAACAAACCCTGCAAACCAACAAAAAAAACCTACAAAATAAGACTTGATGCCAGATGTTATCACACTTTGGGGGAAAAATGTAGAGAATATCTCCTTGGACCAAGGTGCAACCAAGGCATTACAAATGGTGAAAAAAGTATTTTATTTGTTTAAGAAATAGTAAACGTTCATGATTTCTAAGGATCATACAGAAAATATGACACTTGCTTCAATGCAGGAATCATTTGCATCATCTCAATTTTGTATATGTCCCCGTCTACTTCTGAACTTCTAAAATCAAATTGTATATAATAGCACTATTTTGGCTTTTATGTTCTCTATAATACACACTACAAATCATGCTCCATAAGAAAACACAAGAATCACCTGCATCAACTATCATGGCTTTTATAAAAGTATACAGAAAAAACAATATTAATTTCAATTTATTCCACAATAGCTTCAACAAGTTAGGTCTCCTCTAATCTTTATTCTTCTCAAAAACAAGCTGCACCTTTGTGGATAACCATAGATAAAACAGTTATTTATTATAATGACAAATACATGCTGTGGAACAACTTCCCATGTGTGCAACCTCTCATGCTTTTCACCAATCTGGCTTTATCATACCATAGGGGCCTCCATGATTAAGCCAGATTGCTGAAACGCGTGAGAGGTTACACACATAGGAAGTTGTTCCACAGCATGTATTTGTCATTACAATAAATAACTTTTATTTATGGTGATCCACGGAAGTGCAGCTTGTTTTTGAGAAGAATTGTGATATACGGCGGAGGCAAGCCAGCTTTGCCTGCATATGCGGAGTGATTCACGGTTGGATGGGGTCTGAGAATTGGAGCAGTGGACTGTCTGCACTCCTCTCATCTTTATTATACATGCAGAGAACATATAACTTTGGAGAAGGTAGTGCAAAAAGCATTTTTTTTTACTTATGGAAGTTTAATACGTGCTCATGCCATTCAAATTCTGTAACCTACCTGCAACCTTTCAATACTTAAAAAAATAACATCTTAGAGAGATGTTGACTCACGTTGTAATAGTCTGTTTACATGACATTTTAACTTCCTGTTCCTTCTAAAAGTAAGACTGTTCATGCTAAAACAGTGTTTCAACATCTTTAAAGGAGAACTATGGGGTCAGTGTTTTTCCCCATAGTTCTCCTTGGGGTAACGGGAGGACACAAACTAGCGTCCTCCCGTTACCCTAAGCTCAGTATACCACGAGCTACAGCTCGTGGTATACTGAGACGCCGCAGCCGGAGCGGATCCTGATGTAGATGACGGGATCCGCCCAGCTGCGTGAGTGACAGTTGGCTCTGCCTATCTAGAGGCAGAGCCAGCTGTACCCGCCCCCTCCCCCGTCCGTTCCGCCAGTCAGCGCTGGCAGATCGGAGCGGGGAGAGGGGAATCCAGCCCTCCCCCTGTCACGGCAGAGAGCCGTGACAGGATCGAGAGGTGAGCGAACCTGGTATGTGTTCGCTCACCTCCCGATCTACTGAGGCGACCTGTGACAGTCTCATTGTCACAGGTCGGCTAGAACTATGAGGTGAGTGGAAACTTTTTAGAACTATGAGGTGAGAGGAGAAACTTTTCAGTGACCTTAGAAGCAGGGATTCGGCATGGCAGTTTGGGTAAGTATAACTTGTTTTTAGCACCTACACACAATCGAGCAGTTAACCCTTGCAGTGCAGGGGTAGCCCCACTGCAAGGGTTAATACATTTTTCCCGGAGTTACTCTTATAAAGCCTCTCAATAGATCCAAGCATGGTATCAGTCGACTTGGATCGGCTGGCATTGACCAATGAAAAAGAAATCCTGTGGTTTATGGGTTTTGTCAGTTTACATAGAATTTGAATTAAGATTTTCTCTATTACCATCTCATAAAAAGCAAATTAAGATTTGAAGCAGCTCAAACAACCATTGAACACCTCAATCAGTGCTTCACTTCCTGCCCAGTTCCCCAGTTAGAATGGAAAATGAAGTAATGCAACCTCAAACCTTCCAAGACAGCGAGCAAATCTCCTTTGGGGAGTATCGGCATTTATTCCAGTTGATGTCATACAAAAAGGTTGGCAGTTGTCAAACATGTGCAGAAAAGTATTAGTCAGGGTCCCCTGTCAAAAGCCTCACAGGGTATACTGCACAGCAGTATCAATATATGATTTAGTTTTACTTTATTGAATGTGCATGTTTGATGAGTATTGATTCTTTATATGCGCAGGTTCCATTTTCATACTAAGAATATGTATGCTTCAGCTCAGAGGTTTTAGGGCTTTAAAAATAGTGGACTACCAAGTAACATTTTATAAGGACAATAGGTGGTTTGATTTATTTCCCCCTAGATACAGTGACCTTTATAGGAATAACTAAAAGCAAATTTTTTTTTTTTAGATTTTGATAATTTGATATGGAGATAGAATCACTGTTGGGTTTTTAATTGTTGTATGTGTCTCTGTTTGGAAGATTCTTTCTCTACAATTGTCCTGATCTACACTGGAAATAAAAGTGAGGATAAATCCTAATTTTTGAGTGGCCACCAGAACACGAATAGAGGGGAAATCTTGCAATAGGGACAACTGTTCCTATAACAATTATCCAAGAGGGGATTTCCCTCACATTGAAAAGATATCCTCTCATTTCCTGTGGAGTATAAGTCTCTTTAATGAGACACAGATGGCAAAAAAAAACCAAAAAAAACTTGACAGCAGTTTTAACTGTTCCCTAATACTCAAAATAAAACAATAAAAAAAAACTTTTGGCTTCAGATATACTTTAAACACAAAGATTACTGGAATCATTTGTGGTTAGAAAGTGACATCTACTGGACGTTTTACTGTTTGCAGTGATCTTTGTGTTTTCAGCATGTCTAGATCCTAGCAACTTAACAATTTAGATTAAAAATGACCCAGGTTTGTGACAGGTTTAAACTGATCTTTTAAAGACAAAATCGTTCACCAAATTGCTGCTGCTTTATAAATGTCAGTTCCTAGGTTCAATCCCATGAGTGTTATAGACTATAACAAGTGCTGCTGTCACTGGCAATACACACACACACACACACACACACACACACTACTTCCAAAGCATCCCAAGCAGTGGCCACAGATGAGGAGTAGTGGGCTGAAGGAAGCTCTCCTTTGTGTGTCCTAGGATCCAGGACACTTTGCAAAGCAGCAGAGGGTGCCTGATGCTGGAATGCCAAGGGTTCCAACACTGCTCACTGCTCCATCAGGCATCACCGGGAAGCATTGTAGATCAATGCCTCGCCTGATGCTAAGCAGCTGCAAATCCCTCGTCAGCGCAGGTGCCCGCTGGCAGATTCAAGTCCAGTTCTTCCTCTCCTGGTCCTGATGTGTCACATGAATAGAGAGAGGATGAAGGGGAAGTTTCACTTTCATTAACTCTGGGGTAATGGTCTGAAACTCTGAATAGTAAGTGTAGGGAGGGATATGTGGGTGAGGAACCTCTGTTTGCACTGCCCCCTGTATCTTCAGCTCCCCCTTCTTCCTCTACAGACCTCTACAATGTAGTGCCTCCAGCCCTCCATAGTACTTCCCAGACCCTCTTCCTCTCACAATAACCCCTGCCAACCATAGCAGCCCCATCCCCCCTAACATGCCCTCCCCCCGTTAGAGCCCTTCAGCCCTCCACAGTTCCCTAGTAGCCTTCTGCAGTACCCCCGGTCCCCCATAGAATACCCAAGCCTGCCCAAGGGTTGCCTTCTATCCACAGCCACAGAGCCCCACAGCCCCCACAGTGTCCTTCAGCCTGTTGGAGAGCCTCAGTCCTCCTCAGCTACCCCCAAGCCCCTGCTGAGTTCCTAATATTTTTCCTCCTACTGACACCAATGTCAGGGCATTTTGTTCCTTCTGCTGACCACCTTTGCTGGTGTATTTTTTCCTTTTACTGACCACTGATTCCAGGGATTTTTCTTTTAACTCATCGCTGACACAGTGGCCTTTTTTCCTCCTATTGACCATTGACAAGGTATGTTTTCCTCCTACTGACAACTAACACCAGGGCATTGTTTTCCTACCAATAACCACTGACAGCAGGGCAACAGGCATACTGACCATCACCCTGCAGACAGTTTTCCTTTCTTCTCACTGACTGGCATTATGTTTTCTCCTACTTACCACTGACACAAGGCATTTGTTTCTCCAACTGGCCACTGACACTGAAGCATTTTTTCCACCTACTGACCATTGCCTTTGTGCCTTACCTCTTGATTTAAGAATATGAACTGGGTTCTGTACCACCAACACATGATGCTGGGGAGCCAATCTAGCTATGCCCCTTAATATACAGTATATTCTCAAGTGACATTTGTCTCAGCTATGTAAATGAGGAATTATTACAGAGGACAGATCTATGAAACTGTTTATTCTTGCTACTAAGGCTTTTACAATTGAGTGGCATAATTAAGAGTCACATAACATTTAATTCATGTGTCCTGGTCTCATAAACCCTCCTCCCTCTTTTTCATATACTGTACTGACAAGGTACTTTCTTGCCCCTGTCAGCGGCCACATCTGCAAAAGGGTATATTCTAGTAGAGAAAATATAGTGTATTGCTCTGCCAAAGGGACTGATATGAATGTTTTCCCATAGTATTCTAAGTCATACAGAGTATAACTTATATACAAACTTGCCCACCCCAATATTAGATTCCCCTTTACGAGCTTCAGTCCCTATGTCCAATGTACATGCCCTCCAGTCTCTTCAGTTCACCAACCAGTCACATTTCAGTAAAAGGTTTCCTGGGTCAGTTGTGACCACTTTCCTTTCACACACTGCTGGTATATATTATCTACACAAAACTTTAACAACTCACCATTGCTGTGTATATGAACTTGTGTGTCATCCTGCAGTGAAGCTTCCAATTCACATATAACTTGCAAAACAGAGATATCTTGTTGTGAAGTATGAATTACTTCATATATGACTTTGCCCTTTTCGGTGGCCTGGCAACTAAAATTTGAATGCAAATTAGGGCACTATTCATACATCTATATTACAATTAATCCAACATATATTTTACTGACCTTCCTTCTGGAGGGTGGCTACTTTTGTTCCCCATGTGTATGTTTTAAAGTATCCACGGCTCCAAGTGTGTTCCAGTTATGGACTACGATCTCATGTTTAGTTTACTAATTTGTATTTGTATCGCTCCAAGCTCGCTCCTGTGATGGACTATAATTTCAATACAAATTAGTAAACTAAACATGAGATTGTAGTCCATCATGGGAGCAAGCTTGGAGCGGTGGCTACTTTACAACAAACACAGGGACCATGAGGAACAAAAGTAGCCACCCTCCAGAAGGAAGGACAGTGTCGGAACCAATCCAGAGATGATTTGAGGATCTACAGCCGAGTGATACACAAATAAGATACATTTTTGTTAATAGTTAAGGTATTTGAATGCATTTTTAAGATGTAATTCCTGAGTTTCACTTTAAGAAGCACTTGTGCACCATTGCCAGCCCTCGAAAGTAAGTGTTATAGAAGGTAGCATGCTGGCAGTGTGAACAGGTAACAGAACACAGGGGATTAAAAAGAGTACAAATTAAAGGAATTTCAATTGAAAATTAAAAAAAAAAAAACATTTTGCCTGGACATACGCTTTAAACTGTATTTAGAATTCCGGTTACTTACCATGACGGCTGCTGCCACAGATGTCCGTTTTCCGCTGCCAGCTTGTTTTTCTCTGCTATATTGTCAGATGTTCTTGTATTTTCTGGAAACTGGTCTGTTGTAATAAGGTGAAAGAAAATTGCTTTAGTGTTTGTACCCTACTTTCCTTATTCCTCCAGCCACTTTATACAATGAATATGCCGGTTCCTTACTTTTAAAGTAATGTGATTGGAGAGAGGATTCCCCCAACATAAGTGTACCCCACAGGTTGCAACCTGTGTGATCTTTCCAAAAATCCATGCCTTGTTGGGGTTGTTGAACAAGCAGGTGTGTGGTAAATATATTTACTGACTGGGGGGCCTAAAAACTCAATACTCTCAGCATATTAAAAGTATAATGATTTCTTCAGATTTATTACTCTAACACTGTGTGCACAATATGGTAGGCTGTGGGGGTTAGACGCGGTCAGTTCAAGCTGTCGATAGGCAAATGATCCTTTTCTTTAGGTGCATTAAGCTTGCATTAGAGATCAGCTTAAAGTCAATCTCCGGATACCCACCCTTGCAGTGGGGGGTTTCTTTAAAGCATTTCTGCTTACCTTATCCCCACTCCCCTGGCAGTCAGCAGTTACCTATTTTCCCTTTGCTCTAGCTGTGGAATGTCACTCAGCATCCTCACATCTAATGCAGGGTAAAGAACCCTGCATTAGATGTGATGACGCCAGCTCGACTGCCGGAGCGGTAGGGGGAAAATGCTGCAGGCATTGGTCTTGGAGCCAGTTGGAGCTGGGATCAGGTAAGCTGAAGTGCTTTAAGGGATCCACCAAGACAAAACAAGCAGTTAACCCCTGCAATGCAAGGGTAGCTCCACTACAAGAGGAGTTTTATATCTAGAGATAAGCTTTGAGAAGGTCACTGACAGGTGCATTTGACCTGTAGATGACTTTCTGACCTGCAATTTATCTATTTCTAAGCTGCATTAAACTGTTTAAAACTGCTTCTGCATTTCCATTCACTTGTATGGGGAAATAAGCAATGCTTACATGAACAAAAACATGTGCACAGGGGCCCTAAAACTTGATACTTACGGAGCTTCCTCACTTAAAGTGACATTAAACCCTCAGATTTTTTAACATAAACCAATACTGTAATGTGTGCCTTACTGTAATCCATGGTTGTTTCCCTTCTCTTTGCTGTTCTTCCTTTTAAATCCTCATGTCTTCTCATGCTTGGGGGGAACTTCCCTTTTCAGCTCAGGGCCTCTTCCTGTAGTGCTGGCTCAGGTTTCAAGCCTATACAAATGGATACACAGACACCGTGTATCCATTCCTGAGACAAGGCAGTCTGCTGCAAAACAGAAGTTCTGCAGAGCATGAGAACAGATACAGATTTAAAAGGAAGAGCAGCAAAGAGAAGGGAAACAACCATGGATTACAGTAAGGCACACATTACAGTATTGGTTTATGTTAAAAAATCTGAGGGTTTAATGTCACTTTAAGAAAATAGTGATTGCATCTTGGGTCACAACTAACCTTGGGACTGATGTACCTTAACGTTATACTTTTATAACTTTTGAGGCTTATAGTAAACCTGTGGTCCTCTTAAATTGTACTTCCACTTTCACAGTCAAATTTGTTCGTTATGTGTTCCTGTTCACACAGCATACTGAAAAATACTTTTATAAATAAATTCTTACATTTCCTTAAATCAGGACAAGATGGCTGATTCCAGGTTTTTCTTAGCCCTTTCACAGTGGGCTGTCCTAATGGAAAGTCTTAGGATTGAAATTTGAGGATTGTGTTTACAGTCTGATATGCTTCATTAACATACAATGGAGAAGCCACCTCAGAGCCCTCACCCCTCACAGCCCCTCCTAACATTTCAAAGAAATAGAAGCAAGAAGAAATTTGAACCCTTAAAATCCTAACCCAAGTAAAAACATTTGAAACTGCAAGAAGCATTTTTACTTTTTTTTTTTTTTAGCCCATGCTATATGAATGGGAACATGTAACAAATATGAAATAGGTGCTATCCCAATTTGGCTGCGAAAGTGGAAGAGCATAACCATCAGGTGTCAGAAGGTCAATAGGTTGTAGAGGTGCAGGATGTGGTGGAAGTATGTGTCAGCTTTGACTCCCAGCAATGTTGGTACTAGAATATTGCAGGTACTCTAGTTTAGGGCCTTCATGCTCCCATGATTTAACCACATTTTAAAAAGATGAATGCACCTACCTTTACCTGATGCCTATTTTATCTCTGTAAGAGGAGTTTATAAGTAACATTATAGGTTACTTTTAATGATTTCTGCCATATGTTTATGCCATGAAAAAATTTACATTTCTCACTAATAACTGCAATATATATGCAAATGTAAACTTGGGTTCTAGAGGCTTTAAAGATGATATATACTTTTGGCATGGGCATACTGCAGATCACTGTCATCAGTATTCCGTGTTCCACCGGGAGTAAAAAGCAATCCCTACTTCCAGGGATAGGTAAACTTGTGACTCGCTCCTCTTCCAGCAACGTCACAATGCCGCTGGTGCTTCACAACTGGCTACTTAAGAGAGAACAGGATCTACTTGAAGACTACTCATAGCATCTTCTTCTTCTTGCTCCCTGTTCCTAATGGAATGGGAATGTTGGGAGCAAAGGGGTGGTAAGAATAAGCTTGTGTGGAAACCAACTTTAAAGTGACCCTGTTCCTTTTTCCTGCTAAAGCAAAGGACACATTCTCTTTAATGGAAGAGGAACACAATGCAAAAGAAGCACAGAGGCTGCCACTGCTAACTTTTGAGAATGCAATTTCCCTGGCCTCCATAATGACCTTACTTCAATACTTTGTGTTACTAACATGGAACAAGTTTGCAGATTAGCCCTTCTGATCTTTTTCTGAGTTAAAAGCATGCTTGTTTCAGGTCAGTAAGACAGTACTGACACCATTCAATTAAATAAAAAAAACAGCCAGGCAGCTAGCATTTTCAGAACCATGGCAGTCCCCTTTTTTCTAATGTCAGCTTTACTTTAATCCTTTTTAAACAATGGCACCACATACCTCTTCAACTTATCAGGTACTACACACACATAGACGTGTTACCCTCCAGCTTCAATAAATTACAGTGCATAAAATCAACTCCAGTATCAGTTACTCGGATATTGCCAGGGTTCTGAGCCAGCCAAAATGCTTTTTTATCTGCCTTGGTGTCAACAACTTTGGATACCACAATTTATTTTAGCTATTTACAAATGTTTACCATTTTATTTCTTATTAATTTAGACTTTATAACGTCAACATAGGATATGCTTAACATTTGCAAATTAACCTTGAAGGGGAAAGTTCATTTTTGCTTTTCACATTTTTGTTAAAATAAAAACTCCACAAGTATCATTTGACATGCCCTTAAATATTTAAGGTCAAACAGGTATTTTGATTAATTGTAGAAATCATAATCATTATGAACGTAATTGCAAAAGAATGTAAAAACCTTTGAAGCTTTCATTGTGGTCCACTGCTTCCATTACCTAAAATGCAGAAAAATAAAAATAGCAACTTTAAATATATTTCCTACAATACTGTCAATACAACATGGTCACACATCAGAACGCTGGGGAATTCTGCTTCCAGAATCCATCATTAAAGTGCTGGTAAACAAAGTTAAAGGAGAACTATGAAGTGAGTGAAAATTACTCATCCTCATAGTTCGAGCCGACGTGTGGCAATGAAACTGTCACACGTCGGCTCAATAGCTTGGGAAGTGAGCGAACACATACCGGCGCTCGCTCACTTCTCGATCATCTCCCTGCAGAGAGCCGTGACTGTCAGTCCCTGCTCCCCACAGGGATACCCCCCCCCGCTCCGATCCTCCAGCGCTGACTGGAGAAATGGATGGGGGAGAGGGCGGGCACAGCTGGCTCTGCCTCTAGATAGGCAGAGCCAGCAGTCACGCAACTGAGTGGATCTCGACAGCATTGTCGGGATCCGTCCCAGTTGCGGTGGTCTCAGTATACCACAAGCTGTAGCTTGCTTTATACTGAGCTTTGGGTCACGGGAGGACGCTAGCATGTGTCCTCCTGTGACCATTAGGCCCCATTCACACTAAGCGGATTGCCGTGCGATTTCAGCCGCGATATTGCGCATTTTTGCCGCGAGAAGTCGCTGGTCAATTATTTTCAATGGAGCTGTCTTAATGTACAGCTCCATGTCGCCCGTCGCTCCTACAGGACCCTTTTTGCGGCTGATTTTGCACGATTTTTCTATTTTTTTAATGCAGCCCGACGGTGAAGGTCGCGCTACCGTTGCTGGAACGTCGCCCCGAAAGTCGCGCTATCCCGGACGCGCGGATCCGCTTAAAAAGGTATGTCGCTTAGTGGGAATGGAGCCTAAAGAGAACTATGGGGAAAAACACTTACCCCATTGTTCTCTATTAATTCCTTACAGATAGATTAAATACCATCATGGTTAATCTTTAATAACGTAACTTACTTAATTAAGGTATACCAACATTTTAGAAAGGCCATAGAGCTCAAACAAATCATTACAAAATAGTAAACAGTGTTTTATGTTACCAGAAAGAGTTACCATGTTATAAAAGAGGCTTACTCTTAGGGACCGCCAATAAACCTTAAAGTTTAGACTCTTCCATTATTGCATAGGCAGATGCTGATAAATTACACTTCAGAAAGAGGTCTGTCAGTAAAAGGGGGGAAGCATTGGTGGAAAGTAGAGTGATAGTAATATTGCCTAATCATTTATCTCCTACTTTCTTTTGATAATCATGTTCAGTGCCTTTGATTACATCCTTCCATATATACTTGGGTAGGCAACTTTAACCGCTAATACTCTTGGCTGATTGCCCCGTGTGAATTCCAGAATACCAAATGCTATGCTTATAAAAAGTTGAATTGTTCGAATCTCTTCAAGGTTTACTATTAGAAAGCATCTAGATTAAAAATGACTGTGTGGTGGGAATGGAGCAGCTAAAACCTGTTAGAAAAATTCAGATCATGTACCAATCCTTGACAAATCGTTTTTTCCCATAAGGCGTGTTTATTATAGGGAAAGTGAGTGGTATACATGAGTTTATTAATCTTTGACAGACCTGCCAACAATGGGGCTTGCCATAAGCCCCAAACAGCATCAATTGTACCATGGGAAATTACCAGGAAGCCATGGCCCAAACTTTATAATTAGTTTGATGGTCTATTACAAGCAACAAACTTCTTCACAGGGGTGAACTCTTGCTGAAAATAGTTAGGGGCATCATTTGCCTTGCCTGATGCATCCCCTGTGACCACTACAGCCAGTGGTGTATCTTGGTATTGTGCTGCCCTAGGCAAGACTAAACCCGAGCACCCCCCCATCCCTAATCTAAACTAGTCCCACCCCTTCCTGTTTAAGACATTTTGCATAACCTGTCAGTTGTGGGATACAACGCGCACGGTGCATCTAGATTCTGACAGGTTGCGCTATCAACGTAGCGAGACGCTCTAGTTCTACATTTGCAATAGCCACCTTCTCTATTCCTGGCTTGATAGGCTCCCTAGCTCTGCAGCTGCTAAACACCGATCTTCTGCCTTAATATGCTGCGCCCTCTGATTCTGCAGTTACCCATCTTCTGCCTTGGCCGCTGGGGCTCTGTAGCTCGCCCCGCTCTAGAGACATAACCCAGCACGGAGGCTGCACTTCCTCGGACTCACCACCATGGAGGTGCCAATGAGCATGATGACTATCTGGATCTCACCCCTGGGGATCCTGCGGAAACTCCTCCGCTGCCTGAAGTCAGAAATTTGGGTGCGGTTTCCCATGGAGGTCCGAACTGCCAGTGCATCTGGACAAAGGTCACACACACTAATACATTGCACAGCACATTGACTAGGAAGAGGAAGGAGCTGCAGCATACAGTAGGCGGCATAGGTGGACACGTTGATCCCCCAGTCAAAGAAGCACCAGGTCCCTGAGTACTGGCAGTAATTTATAATTAATTTATAATATAATTGTATTTTTTTGGCGCCCCCCTGGAAAGTGCCGCCCTAGGCAAATGCCTAGTTTGCCTTGCAGTAGATACACCCCTGACTACAGCCCTTTAACAGGTTGAGGTTTGAGTTCGGGGCAGTGTAGAATTCAGCCTAAATCTTGCATGTTCGCAGTTTGCCGAATGGGCGAAACAAAATGTCCAGATTTGGCCTGTTTGCCCGTCTGCCCACTGAACCTCTGGCTGCTGAAGCCAAAGTAATTAATTTAGTGGCGGTATAACTAAAGTGTATCCAAATGTAACAAACCAGCAGGGATCCTTGATCATGTCATTGACCAAAATACAGAAAAAACAAAAAACTGGTAGGAATATAGGGGTTGTTTTAGTAAAAAAACAATAGACTGTTCATGTTGCAAGAGAATTTTCCCTTAGCTCAGTGAATGAGGTAAAACTCTGAAGACTTCCATCATCCAATCATGTGCAAGCAAAAATACAGTTTTTTTTCTATTTTCCTTGCATGTGATTAGGTATATTTAGCAAAGTGAATTTTCAACATATTCACCAAGCTAAGGGTAAATTCCCTTGCAAAGTGAACAGCCAATTTGCCTTTAGTAAATCAACCGATAATTTCGACATTCTGT
>NW_017306314.1:725476-764622 GCF_000935625.1 Nanorana parkeri
ATGACGAGGGAGCATGGAGCCGGCCTCCCGGCCAATCAGAAAGCAGGGCGTCGCGTCATTACACGGCGCCCGGCTTTCTGATTGGCCGGCCAGACAGCTCCGGCTGGGTATCGGAGGAAGGCCGCATTCTGGCTGGAGAGGCCCCCGGGGGTGACAGGCTGGACATAGCAAGGTAAGAGCGGACTTTCTTGTTAATCGGGAAGCCAGGTGGCGACTCTTTACACGCTGCCCGGCTTCCCGGCTAATCAGGAAGCCAGGTTGCATGAAATGACTCGCCACCTGGCTTCCTGAATGGGACTTCCGTTACTCGGTAATTGGTATCGGCGAGTACCGAAAAAAAATTATCGGTACTCGTACTCGGTACCAAAATACCGGTATCGGTGCATCCCTAGTTGTAACCCTTCCTCACCAGGTCCAAACTAAGTAAAAAAGGTTCAGCCAGTGCTCATCTGTCAGGCCCAGCCATACAGAATAATGGTCAGCCAGAGCACAGGTGTAAGTTCCAGCCATAGAGAATAATGGTCAGCAAGGCACATGTGCAAGGCCCAGCCATACAGAATAATGGTCAGCCAGGGCACTTGTGTAAGGCCCAGCCATACAGAATGATGGTCAGCCAGGGCACATGTTTAAGGCCCAGCCATACAGAATAATGGTCAGCCAGGGCCCATGTGTAAGGCCCAGTCATAGAGAATAATAGTCAGCCAGGGCACATGTGTAAGGCCCAGTCATAGAGAATAATGGTCAGCCAGGGCACATGTGTCAGGCCCAGCTATACAGAATAATGGTCAGCCAGGGCACATGTGTCAGGCCCAGCTATACAGAATAATGGTCAGCCAGGGCACATGTGTCAGGCCCAGCTATACAGAATAATGGTCAGCCAGGGCACATGTGTAAGGCCCAGCCATACAGAATAATGGTCAGCCAGGGCACATGTGTAAGGTCCAGCCATAAAAAATAATGGTCAGCTGGGGCATATGTGTCAGGCCCAGGCATAAAGAATAATGGTCAGCTGGGGCATATGTGTCAGGCCCAGCCATAAAGAATAATGGTCAGCTGGGGCATATGTGCCAGGCCCAGGCATAAAGAATAATGGTCAGCCGAGGCATTTGTGTGAGGCCTAGCCATAGAGAAGAATGGTCAGCTGGGCCATATGCGTCAGACACAAACACAGAAAATATTGGTCAGCCGGGGCACAGCCAGTCATGCATGTCATCCGAAATACAGAATAACATAGACACCGCACTTCAAATGATGAATCAATAGCGAATTCAATTTGTGAATTCTATGTCGGTATACTTGCTCTCTAGCTAGGTCATTGTGTTTAAATTACAGTGTGCGTGCATCTCCACAATACTTGTTGCTCAGCCTCTGGATCTTGGCATTCAGTTGTGCTGTCATCTGATACCTATAACGCACCACCCGATTGCTGCGTCCTGCACTTTATCTGACCTGACTGCTGCATTAAGTTTCCTATTGGAAAGGAGTAGCATCGCACCCTTCAGCTACTTATGCAGTCATCCAAACAGTACTGACAGCCTTCCTCCCAATACTTCTCCAATGTTGTGTCTCCTATGCTTAATGCTACAGCTGCTTGTCTCTGCCATGCTTCAGATAGCTGTGTAACAACACTAAAGGGGAGGACCAAACTCATATTGAAGGTGAAGGATTGCTGGAAACAAGCCTCAGGGTCATCATACATGTTACAGTTTTGCACTACATAGTTCTGCCTGGAGTTTACATGTTCTCCCTGTGCTGTGTGGGTTTCCTCCAGGTTCTCCTGTGTCCTCCCACACTCCAAAGACAAGCTGGTAGGTTAAATGGCTCCTATCTACAGTGGCCCTAGTATGTGTGTGCATGTGATATAGCAGACTTACTCTGTAAGTTTCTTGAGGACGGCGACTGATGTGAATAAATAGCATGTTCAGTGTTGCATAAATTATCAGCACTATATAAATACCTGTAATGAATAAATACATTCATTGTGTGTATAATTCTATTTCAGGGGTGTCAAACTAAATGTAATCACGGGCCTCATCAGCATTATGGTTGCCCTAAAAGTGTCAGATGTAAGACTATATAAATGTAAAGGTTCTATGGTGGGCTGTATGGACTCTGAGGTGGCTGTGCGGGGTCTTAGTAGGGCTATGTGGTCTCACCAGGGGTCCCGGTCATTTTCGGTGGGTGCGGACGGAAATTTTTGCCCAGGGCTGTAAACAGGAGCCACGATTCACAGGAAGGCTGCTGGGACCTTGCTGTGGACCTCAGCAGGCTTCCTATGAAGCCCGGCGCCTGGTTACAGCGCCGGCTTCGGTTTAAAAGTTTAAAGCTGCAGGAGAGGTGCGAGGGCCTCATGAAATGGCCTGGCAGGCCAGATTCAGACCGCGGGCCTTGTGTTTGACACATGTGCTCTATGTCAATAAAGTGCTTACCAGTGAGTCTGGGGAAGTTGCAGTGTTGCTTTCCTGATGACTATGAGTAACCTCATCAATTTCCAACTCTGCTTTCCTTGAATTGCTGTAAAAAAGAAGAAACATATCTAATGAAATCCATTCATATATACCTGGCACAGCAGCAGTATTGTCATAAACATCACAATATGATCTAATAAATACCAGAAAGTGTGCTGTAGCATTATTTTTTACACATATGAACATTTCTGTGCAACTATTGATTACCTCCCTCTTTTAATATCTAACACAAAGGTCAGCCCGGCTCCTCACATTTAAGCTAGCCATACACTAGTAAATTTATATACAAATATTAATATGAAAAGCCTTGTCAGAACATTCGATAATGCCATCAGAGACTTGACGAGCATTGTTTGAAATTTTGTTTGGTTTAACATTCAATTTTGGAATGAATGGAGTTTCCCGAACGAAAATCATATTCACTGTTAGAATTTCATTAATTCAAGACAAATTTTCCATCCTGCTCCTTCAATTTTTTTCATCACTTTGGCTGAAAAACATTGTTAATTTGACCCCATTAACTATTAGAAAATCGAGTGAACGATGCGAAATATATATATATTTTTTACAATAGCCTACTATATCCTGTTATATAATACTACTATATACTGAGTTTTGGGTTCACCGGAGGACATTAGTATATGTCCTCCTGTGACCCTGAAGAGAACTATGGTCAAAATAGGTTGCCCATAGTTCTCTTTTAACTCAGCTTCACACAAAACAAATAGGGGTTCATTTATAAATGTTATGCCCACTGTATTGCCAAGCAGATGTCTTTCATACACCACTAGATGGCGCTGACAGGTGTAGGATATTCCTATACACGTCAGTGCCATCTGCGGGCACTAGTGTATGTGAACGATATCTGTGTGAAACTTTTATAAACGAGCCCCATAATGTGGCAACATTAAACGAGCACGCACGCACAGGCCTCGTTCACACCAAGTGTGTTGAGCTACGTTGAAGTACACAAGCTCAACCCAAGGACACTTAAAACACAAATGTGCTCTATGTGCCCTGTTCACACCATACATGTACATTTGTGTGGGCAGAGGAAAAATCACAGGCAGCATTTTGACACAGTGACACAAATATGCAAATCAACGCAACGCTCCTATCAAAATACTAAGAAAAAAAAAAATTAGGATTCTGACCTTTGATTTGACCTGTACAGAAAAAAATGCATTTGTAAAACAGTATAACACAGTGCAACGTGGTGAAAACTGTCAACGTTTTGTCAACGTGCATCAACACATGTATTTTCTCTGTGTTGTTATGTGTGTTAAGTTGAGAACAAGCCCAAAGGTCTTCCACAGAGGACCAAGGAGGACAATATAGTAGGTTTATTGTAATGATGTTTCAGCAATACTGTGGGGTCATTCA
The DNA here is from genome assembly GCF_000935625.1 of Nanorana parkeri. NCBI lineage: Eukaryota > Metazoa > Chordata > Amphibia > Anura > Dicroglossidae > Nanorana > Nanorana parkeri. The sequence goes on from NW_017306314.1 coordinate 729,328, forward strand.
CCCTGCGAATCTCTGTGTATGTTCACTCTGTGCGCATGGAATCAAAGTGAATGTTCTTAGTATATTTTCTTCTTCAGATCGAAGGTAATATTGAGAAGTACCGCACTATGGCCACTAGATGGTGCCGAGGAACATAAGAAATAATACTTTCCTAAGCTCCTCAGCTCCATCTAGTGGCCTTCATGTGGTATTTTACAAAATGTTACATTCAACCTGAAAAGTATACTATGAACATTCGTTTCTGCCTACATTCACATAGAACGAACATTCATAGAGATTCACCAGGTAAATGGCTCTACAAATGTTTTATAAATACATATGTATGTATTATGTGTGTATATATATATATATATATATATATATAAATATTAGGGATGCACCGATATATCGGCCGCCAAAACATATCGGCCGAAAATGGCACTTTTGGCATTACGCCGAAAGTGCCATTACCTGGCTGATAGAGCGGCGCATCCTATTCTCTCCTCCCCGCTGGGTGCTGCTCTGTGTCCCAGCGGGGAGTAGAGAGAAACTGTGGCAGGCTACTGAGCGATGTGAGCAGCCAGCGTCTCTCCTCCCACACCGTTCAGCCTCCTGTCACAGATCGGCAGAGCGGTGTGTGGGTGGAGACAGCTCTGCTCGCTCAGCCTCCTGTGACAGCTGTCAGGAAGGAGAGCGGTACAAACACTCAGAGATCAGTGATCGCTGAGTGTTTGTACATAATTGAGAACATGTTTACTATAGCCTCAATTATGAATGAATGAGAAGTGATCTACATCACCTCCTGTTCATTCTTGATTGTGGTTATAGTAAACATACTCTGTTCTCATGTTATATATGAACAGGAACACTCAGTATAGAGGATTCCTGTTCATTTATAACTGGGGACACAGAAAAAGAGATTGGGGACTCTGTGTATCTGAGGGCTCTGTGTCATCAATCTCTTTTTCTATTTTAAAAGGGAAATATCAGGGGTCTGTTTAGACCCCTAATATTTCCCCAAAGCCCCAAAAAGTAAAGTAAAAAAATAAAATATTGAATAAAAAAAATGAATAAATATTAACAAATGTAAACGTTTATAAAAAATAAATAACAATAAAATATTTAAAACATTTGAAAAAGTTAAAATAAAAAAATGTTTTGGTTTCGGCCTGACATTTTTTTTACATTTCGGTTTCGTTTCGATTTTGACATTTTCATTTCGGTTCATTTCCAATAAATATATATATTGGATACTGGATACTGTATATCAGAAAAAAAGTAAAGAAAGTTAATAAATACATCAGAAACAAATCTTACCCGTGAGCTGTGTGGTTGCTTGAAATATTGACGCTGCTAGCAGCATCTTTGGCCTTCTTGGCTTTTTCGACGTGTTTTTTATGATTGGCCACCATTCCTTTGTCAAACATTAGATGCAGTCGGAAACTGACAAACTTAATCACTGTAAACAGCACAGTTGTAGATATGCAGTAAAGGCATAGCGTGAGTCTTGTTGCAGGCAAGCCCTGTGAGAAATACAAAAAGTAAACATACTGCAGAGTAAAGCAATGTCACAGAAGCAATGGAATCAGGCCAGGCCAGCCCACAAATCAAAACAAAATTACATTGCATTGGGGTCATTTATCAAAACTGGAGCAGAGAGAATGTGGAGTAGTTGCCTATAGCAACCAATCAGCTTCTCTCTTCAGTGTGTTCATTAAGCTTTGAAAATGAAAGATAGAAACTGATTGGTTGTCGTGTTTTGATAAATAAAGACGCATTAACATACAGGTGCTGAGGGACAGTCCACAAGCCGGAGTGGAGGAGAGTGCAGATTCCTAGGGAAGTGGGGATCAAAGTAAAAGTCCTTTACACAACTCCCCTAGACCAGCAGTGGACAGCTCCGACCCTCCATCTGTGCTTTGACTACAAATCCCAACATGCCTCTTTCTCTGGGAGTCATGCCTGAAACTATCAGTCTTGCAATGCTTCATGGGACTAGTAGTTCTGCAACAACTGGAGGACCCGAGTTGCCCACCCCTTCCCTAGACACTAAGGAGCAGTTAACCCTTGCAGTGCATGGGACACCCACACACAGCACCCAGACGCTGCAAGTGGGAAGGGGTGGGATACCTCTCTGCAGCTTTGGCCACACGAGCACCGTGGGAGGACAGGACACCGCACCTGAGAGGAAACCTGGGAAGCTGCTGCAGTGCAGGTAAGGAAAGACAGCCAGGAGAGAGAAGAGAAAAGAGAGAGACAGCAGAGAGAGAGAGAGAAGAGACAGCAGAGAGAAAGAGAGAGAGGATAAGAGACAGCAGAGAGAAAGAGAAGAGACAGCAGAGAGAAGAGACGGCGGAGAGAGAGAAGAGACAGCTGACAGAAGAGACGGCGGAGAGAGAGAAGAGACAGCTAACAGAAGAGACAGCAGAGAGAGAGAGAAGAGAGACAGCAGAGAGAGAGGAGAAGAGACAGCAGAGGGAGAGGAGAAGAGACAGCAGAGAGAGAGAGAAGAGAGACAGCAGAGAGAGAGGAGAAGAGACAGCAGAGAGAAGAGAGACAGCAGAGAGAGAGGAGAAGAGACAGCAGAGAGACAGCAGAGAGAGAGAAGAGAGACAGCAGAGAGAGAGGAGAAGAGACAGCAGAGAGAAGAGACGGCAGAGAGAGAAGAGACAGCAGACAGAAGAGACAGCAGAGAGAGAGAGAGAAGAGACAGCAGAGAGAGAGAAGAGACAGCAGAGAGACAGGAGAGAGAGAGGAGAAGAGACAGCAGAGAGAGAGGAGAAGAGACAGCAGAGAGAGAGAGAAGAGAGACAGCAGAGAGAGAGAAGAAGAGACAGCAGAGAGAAGAGATGGCGGAGAGAGAAGAGACAGCAGAGAGAGAGAAGAGAGACAGCAGAGAGAGAGGAGAAGAGACAGCAGAGAGAAGAGAGACAGCAGAGAGAGAGGAGAAGAGACAGCAGAGAGACAGCAGAGAGAGAGAAGAGAGACAGCAGAGAGAGAGGAGAAGAGACAGCAGAGAGAAGAGACGGCAGAGAGAGAAGAGACAGCAGACAGAAGAGACAGCAGAGAGAGAGAGAGAAGAGACAGCAGAGAGAGAGAAGAGACAGCAGAGAGACAGGAGAGAGAGAGGAGAAGAGACAGCAGAGAGAGAGGAGAAGAGACAGCAGAGAGAGAGAGAAGAGAGACAGCAGAGAGAGAGAAGAAGAGACAGCAGAGAGAAGAGATGGCGGAGAGAGAAGAGACAGCAGAGAGAGAGAAGAGAGACAGCAGAGAGAGAGAAGAAGAGACAGCAGAGAGAAGAGATGGCGGAGAGAGAAGAGACAGCAGAGAGAGAGAAGAGACAGGAGAGAGAGAGGAGAGACAGCAGAGAGAAAAGAGAGAGAGAAGAGACAGCCAAGAGAGAGGGCCGGTTCACACCACAAAGTCTACGTTCCAGTGTTCAGCCTCTGGAACGCAAGCCGGCCGGCTCCCTGCATTTTTGCATATTGCACTGGACCGAAACGCAGGCACTAATGTGGGCGAGGGGGCGTGGCTGAGGTGCCATTGACTTCAATGCACTACCACGCCCCCTCCTTCCCCTGAACATAGCGAGCCAGCCGGCTTGCGTTCCAGAGGCCGAACGCTCTGCAACGTAGACTTTGTGGTGTGACCCGACCCAGAGAGAGACAGCAGAGAGAGGAGAGAGAGAGATATAGGGTAGAGAGCGAGGAGAGAGAGCACAAGCAAGAGAGAGGCAGCAGTCCTAGATTTTAATGTGCTTGTTTTTTAAATAAAGGTGTTTTTTCGTTGGTAGATCTCATTGAGCTCGCCATTTGAAAAGTAGATCTCCAGATGAACAATTGTGGGCACCCCTGAGCTAGAGGTTCAATTAAAAATCATAATCATAGGCTTACACATTGCAGTGCAGCAAACAAGAGCCATTTAGCTTTTTTGATTACAAACATTAAACAATAAACAGATTCACGCAATATTCAACCATGATTTCTGCATTTTCCAACTGAATACAATTGGAAAATGTGTGAATGTTGGGTGAAAATTCGGTGTAAACCTTAATAAACATGATTGAATAACATAACCCTTCACCTTTAATACATTGTGCTACTTACGCAGATAAAAAGCATGCAGCCAGTGAAGGCAAAATGACAGTCCAGTGACTCCCGTTCTTAGGAGATGTAAATATTGGACATATAGCTTCATGCAGGTCATAGGACATCGCCTATCTGCGATCATGGACTCAACTCACCAAATGCATGGCAAGAGGTAACAGGAGCAGGAACACCCACAGGTACAGGTGACAGATGTTATTGAACTGGCTGTCCTCGGGGTCGTGGTACCATCCTCCTGTCAGAGCAGCCCACACACCTTGACCGAGGATCTGCACGATATGGGAGCCCATGTCTGCCACAGAGAGAGGAGAGGTCCGATAATTACCTCCTATAGACAGAGAGAGGAGAGGTCTGATCATCACCCCCTATAGACAGAGAGAGGAGAGGTCTGATCATCACACCCTATAGACAGAGAGAGGTCCGATCATCATCCCCTATAGACAAAGGAGAGGTCCGATCATCACCTCCTATAGACAGAGAGAGAGGAGAGGTCTGATCATCACACCCTATAGACAGAGAGAGGAGAGGTCCGATCATCACCTCCTATAGACATAGAGAGAGGAGAGGAGGGGTCCGATTATCACCCCCTATAGACAGAGAGAGAAGAGGTCTGATCATCACCCCCTATAGACAGAGAGAGGAGAGGTCTGATCATCAACCCCTATAGACAGAGGAGAGGTCCGATCATCATCCCCTATAGACAGGGAGAGGAGAGGAGGGGTCCGATTATCACCCCCTATAGACAGAGAGAGGAGAGGTCTGATCATCACCCCCTATAGACAGGGGGGGAGAGGTCCGATCATCACCTCCTATATGTAGGGCGAGCTGTGCCGGAGAGCTCCGCGATCATCTTCTTCTCCTGTACACAGAACTGCGCATCACAGTGGGATGAGCATTGACGTAACCGCTGTCTGTGCATATAGCAGAGGGCACACAGCCCGCTCTCAGGGACCCGCAGTACGGCTGTTAGGGGATCACAGGGACCCGCAGTGCGGCTATATAAAGGCATGCAGGTGTACTATTAAGAGTGGCCAGTGGGAGCCCTGATATAGCCGCACCGCGTGTCCCTGAGAGCTTTGACATAGCGTACTGTAGGCCCTTCGGAGGGATATAATATCTCTTCTGCGGGCCCCCGAGAGCCCCAGTCTACCTCTACTGTGGGTCCTTACGTATAGGCTGTGCCAGGGCTCTCAGGGGGCCGTAGTACGGATACCTCAGGGCACACACACTGATCTCTCAGGTGCTCGCAGTTATTCAGTGACTAGAACATGGCACACTCAGCCTGCTCTTGGTACGGATATGTCAGGGCACCCGTGGGTCCCCAGTATGGACATGTCAGGGATCCTAGGGCCCCACAGTGAATAGTGTACTGTATAGACTTTTATTCCCTATTACACGTAATCAGTAAAGGTTGCGGATTCCAATACAGGCGAAAGATCAGTAATCGATTACTCTTCCCTAGCCGTATACTGCGATCCACTCATGTTGACCTGCTTTGTAATCGGCGATTGACTGCTCTGCTCTGGAGTGGGGTGGGCTGCCTGTTGTGTCCTCAGTGTCAGTGTCTGGATATCACCATGCATCGCTCTTTCAGTTCCCTGCAGCTTCTCCGGCACATCACCGGCAACCGGAGGCCGCACTCAGCCGCCATTCGTCTTCAGCTTTCCTGGAAACAAAGCAGAATGGTAAGAACGGATCCTTGTGGTAGTGTCAGTCCATGCAGAGGTCACCTTCCTGAAGGCTTCTTCAGTCCTTGTTCAATGCTACAAGCAGCGTGTAATGTCAGTCATGTGCGGATCATTAGACCCCCTGAAGCTTCGTTTATTAGGCCTCAAAGGGAAACTGTCATGAGACTGTCTTGGAGCCTGCCATTGATCACTGTTCCTTATGAACATGCCTTGGAGACTAGTTGTCATGCTGAGGCATTGGCTTTAAAACTTTCCCATCACAGATCTGTAACAAGAATAGCAATCAGGAGTTCTGACACTCTTATAAGTGACCCAAAATGTATTGATGCCGGAGACAGTGGGGCAGTACAGTTCTGGGCTACACTCCGATACAGCCCTTTGGTGTAGCTGGATGGATGGTGCTCATAGGGACAGGAAGGGAAGGCAACGTGCAGTAGCACATTAGTAGAAGAGAAGTTACCAGCACTTGGTTGAAGATTAAAGTTGATCTATTAGTATCATATGTCAGGAACAGCCAACGTTTTAGGGCCTCGCAAGATCTCTTCCTTAAAGGGACATTAAAGTCTAATCTCTCCATGCTAGTGTAAGGACTTACCTCAAATTATGCCTTTTGATCCGATCATCTTCTTTCCAGTAGTTTTCAGAAGTCCCTCCAGCGCTGGTGCCAATCTCTGATCCAGTGCTGATTGCTGTGTCTGTGCCCCAGTGAGTCTGTGCGACGTGCACGCTCCCAGGCTGTGTGCATTGACTTATCCTGTGTCTCTCCTCTTCTCCCGGCCAAAGATCTGTACTGCGCATGCGTCTGCCCAATGATCCTTTGCGGCCGTCCGAGACTCTTCAGAACTTCGGAGGCGATTATGTGGCAGAGACACACGTACGTTTTAACTTTTTTGGTGACTTAAAAAAAAAATGTTTTTGCATGTATCTACTGCTTGCTAGCAATAGATACATGCAAAAAAAACAAACACAGAGGGTTAAGGCAGTGGTTCACAACCTGTGTAACCTCAGGACCCACTTTGTCCTTGGTCATTAAGTTGCGACCCAAGTCGCACTGCAATGGAACGCACGGCATTAGAGTACCGCGTGTTCCAGTGCGAGGGTATGAAATGTTGGTGGGAGGTGCGTTTGGGTTACCATTCAAATGAATGGCAATGCAACACACCTCCCACACCAGAACGCACAGTAGGTGCGATTACGTGGTACAATGCGTTAATTGCACGGCACTATTTAATTAACGCACTGTACTAGTGTGAACGGGCCCTCAAAAACACTGACAGACACACAACCGCAGACACAATCTCACACACGCATACACACTCCAAAATTTAAAAAAAAAATGTTAAGGTCCAACCAGTCTCCCTACCTTACGAGAACTGGAGTGGATCCTCACACTGAGGTCCAGTGTGGGCTGCTGTGCTGTGACAGAGGTCCATTCATATGTGCATTGCTTGTACAGCTCTTTTGCGCACCCTGTAGAGGTGCCGGGGGCCAGGATGTGATGTCACTCTGGTCCAGGCACCTCTATAGGACATGTGAGAGAGTTGTAAGCAATGCACATATGGATGGGGCTCCCTCGCGGCCACAGTCCCATCCTTAGCTGACACTTGGCGTCGGGCAGCATATTTCGAATGGCTGCTTGGCATAAGAACCGACAGTGCTGCGCTAGGGGGAGGCAGAGTCACGACCCAACAGTTGTGAACCAAGGCTTTAAAGGAGAACTATGGGGTTAGGGCTTTTCCCCATAGTTCTCCTTAGGGTAACGGGAGGACACAAACTAGCGTCCTCCCGTCACCCTAGGCTCAGTATACCGCGAGCTACAGCTCGGGGTATACTGAGGCGCCGCAGCTGTAGCTCGCGGTATACTGAGACGCCGCAGCTGCGTTTGGATCCGCCCAGCTGTGTGAGTGACAGCTGGCTCTGCCTATCTCGAGGCAGAGCCAGCTGTACCCGCCCCCTCCCCCATCCGTTCCGCCAGTCAGCGCTGGCAGATCGGAGCGGGGAGAGGGGAATCCAGCCCCTCCCCTGTCACGGCAGAGAGCTGTGACAGGATTAAGAGGTGAGCGAACGCCGGTATGTGTTCGCTCACCTCCCGATCTACTGAGCCGACCTGTGACAGTCTCATTGTCACAGGTCAGCTAGAACTATGAGGCTGAGTGCAAAGCACTCGCCTCATAGTTCTCCTTTAAGGTGACATAGAATGTGTGAATATACAGAACATAAATACTCTAATAAAACCCATAGCAATCAGGTGTACCCCTCCCCATGATGTCATAATCCTGCTGAAAACCTCAAAAATAGTGTGCAATAAAAACATCCTATGTGTAAATAAAGCTGAGGGCTGTACACAGAACTGACCAGAATCAGGGCTCTAAATGGTGGCAGGTCATAGAGTGAACCTGCACTGCAGCATGGCAGCAGCAGTAGTGTCCCATTTGCCTAGTGATCAGGGAGTATGGCGCTTGGCACAAATACCGCTGCCAGAACGGGTATCACCATTTCTTCTGAAATGCGTTGGGGTCTAGATGTCATACTGATTCATTAACCCCAATACTTTCAGATCACAGATCTGTAACTAGTTTAGCAATCTGGAATTCTGCCATGTTTCTGACACTCATTTACATAATATAAGTTACGGCTCCATGAACCCAAATGTATTGACGCAGGACATGATTGTTTGGAAAGAGGCCAGCAATGGCAGCCTTGGTGTTTTATTTATGACGGTCATTTTAAATATGTTTAAAGTGACACTAAACTCAGGTATTAAAGGAGAACTATGAGATGAGTGATTTCCACTCACCTCATAGTCCTAGCCGACCTGTGACAATGAGACTGTCACAGGTCGGCTTAGTAGATCAGGAGGTGAGCGAACACATACCAGGTTCGCTCACCTCTCGATCCTGTCACGGCTCTCTGCCGTGACAGGGGGGGGCTGGATTCCCCTCTCCCCGCTCCGAGCTGCCAGCGCTGACTGGCGGAACGGACTGGCGGAACGGAAGGGGGCGGGTACAGCTGGCTCTGCCTCTAGATAGGCAGAGCCAGCTGTCACTCACGCAGCTGGGCGGATCCTGTCATCTACATCGGGATCCGCTCCGGCTGCGGCGTCTCAGTATACCGCGAGCTGTAGCTCGTGGTATACTGAGCCTAGGGTGACGGGAGGACGCTAGTTTGTGCCCTCCCGTTACCCTAAGGAGAACTATGGAGAAAAACACTAACCCCATAGTTCTCCTTTTTTAAATGTTAAAAATACATTAAAGAACCTCCACTATTAATAAAGATGGAACTTATTTGTGTGTCACTCAGATGTAGATCCTCAAATCATCTCTGAATTGGCGCTGACACTGTCCTTCCTTCTGGAGGGTGACTACTTTTGTTCCCCATGGTCCCTGTGTATGTTGTAAAGTAGTCACTACTCCAAGCTCCCTCCCGTGATGGACTACAATCTCAGGTTTAGTTTAGTCATTTGTATTGAGATTGTCGTCCATCATGGGAGTGAGCTTGGATCTCTGGGTATATCTGTAAAAAGTAAGTCAAGGCAACTGCACTTGCTGTATTTTTCTGGAAGACATTTCACTGGACATCCAACCAGCTTTCTCAATTCAGAATGACTTGTACAAGAAAATTCTCTGGGAATAAATATATTCACCTACAAATATATTCACAAGGAACCCCTCACCTACTGTTTGGGATTTCCGGTAAGAAGTGCGACAAGGCAACTATATACCGTGCCACAAACACACAGGCGCAATAAGGCAACCCACTCCTCCTCTCTTCTCCCAGCTCGTAGATAGCAGGCTGCTGCACACTGTGCTCAGTCCCTTGTGATCTTGTACTGGACAGGAAGCAGAGCTGAGAGTTGGAGCTGTTCTGAGATATGATGACTGTAAGTGTTTGGGCAGACATGTAGAGAAATACTTTGCTGGGCAATGTATATTTGTTTGATTTGGATTCAGCATTGAAAAAAAGATTGAGCGTTTAATACTAGTTTAACGGCAAGTATTTAGCCTCGAGGAAGCGTTTCATGCTCGTTTATTGGGCTGCAGATACTGTCCCACTCCAATAGTTTTACACATGTATGGCTTTAATTCTAGCGATTTTGCTTTATTCTCCATCTGTGCGTTTAGTATACTTTCAATCCCCTCCTTTTCACACACTTGTGTACTTTCTACATGCGCATGATATTATATAATTGTATCCCACAAGTCAATACTGTACGCAGAAGGTTCAATTCACAAAGCCTAAACACAGCCGCTCTATTTCAGCCGTGGGCTTGTAATTTCCCGAAATCATTGAACTCCGCTGAAAGAAAACGTCACTTTGTTTGGAAAATAAGGGAACTTATCCTGGTGGTTTATCTTTGTGCGTTGAGCCTAGAATCCTAAATATTTAGAGTCAGGTAATACATTTATAGGAAACATACATTTGCAGTAGGACATCATGAATCTAGTAATGTTATTGCAGCATAACTTATTTTTTTTCCTACCCCCACAAGTAAACATTTGGATTTCAACTTTTGTGCTCTTTGCCCTGATAAACAGTAACGGCAGACTAATGTGAACAGCGTATAAAGCAAGGCACCAAGTACCTTGGAGGGTCCCTTAAATTCTCCTATGAGTGACGCTAAGGTTTAGTTCACAACTGCGTGCGTCTGCGCAGTTGCATTGCGATGCGTTTTGACACGTTTGTGATGCGTTTTTTATGTGTTTTTATTTGCTAAAATGCTAATTAGACAATCAGGGTATAGCTTGGCAGTTATCTCCCTCCACTTTCCCATCTTCTGCCGATTTTTATTTTTATAGTTGGGATGCTTGGGATCATAGACCAGTGGGCAGTCCTCCACATATTTTATAAAGATGTCAGCATCCACATCTCTTCTACCTACAAAGAGGAAGTCCCTGGATGATGACACAATCAATTCTGTGTGTTTTTTTGTTTTGTTTTTTGGGATGCGTTCCATTTCATTTTGATGTGTTCCGGCCAGATCAGATGCAGCTAAAATAGGACGAGCCGTATTTTTTCTGACTGCATCGGAACGGAATGGTGTGAATACAGCACAAGAAATCCCACAGGAAAGCATTGTGACGTATTTTGGCTGCAGCAGCCAAACTGATTGGACTGCGTCACAACTGCATATGGTGTGAACTCGCATTAACAGTTTATTGCAAGTTCCAGCAATAAAAGCAAACATTGTTATAGCTGTAATTTGTATAGAAGATAACCTATAGTTGAGTACTCTTTGGCTTCTTACTATAATGTTTTAAAGAGGAACTTCACCCTTATCTTTAAAATGACAATACAGGTGAAACTCGAATAATTAGAATATCGTGCAAAAGTAATTGCAGTAAGTGCTCCAAAGGGGCCCAAACCAAGTACTGAGTACATATGCATGCTTGTACTTTTCAGAGGTCCGATATTGTTCTATGTACAGTCCTTGTTTTATTGATTGCATGTAATAATCTACTTTTTTGAGGTTGTGGATTTGGGGTTCTTGGGGTTTTCATGAGCTGTAAGCCATAATCATCACAATTATGACAAATCACGGCTTGAATTATCTTGCTTTGCATGTAATGAGTCTACCTCATATATCAGTTTCACCTTTTAAGTTGCATTAGTGAAATAAATGAACTTTGCACGATATTCTAATTATTCGAGTTTCACCTGTAAATACACCATCAGTGATGTTTAGTGACAGGATTTCATATCACCATGCACAGCTGCACGCTGATGTGATTTTTAGTGAAAGGGGGTAAATGTCCAATTTAGGCTGGTCCTGTGTTAGCATTTGATTGCCGTATCTCCTAAAGTGTCCCTTTTTGCCGTTCCTCTTGCGGCCTCATCTGGCAGTACTTGTGCATATATACGCTATTTGTAAGGTATTATTGATCCCTCTCTTATGTCACACTTCTCTAGCACTCCCTTAATGGCATCCGTGAAAACTCTGTAGTCAGTGTCTGTGTTCCTTTTCCTCACCTATATAGATGTTATGCCCGCTTTCCCGGTTGTCTGGAATACTTCCTTTTTTTTTTTCCTAGAATTTTTTTTGTATTTCTTTTTGACATATTTTTTTGGAAATAAAATGTAGTTTTGTTAAGTTCTAAACATTGAATGCTGAAAAATATTTAAAATAATGTCTCGGCATTAGTTGCCAAGTAATCCCAGTCTGGGATTATCTTTTTGGCCCCATATACATTAAAATACATTCTAAGTGCTTTTGGAACTGGTTTCTAAACGCACCTGGAAGCATGTAATGTGGTGAATGCACAACTAGCCGTTTAGCAGTATCCAGCTGCATTTGGTTTAGCCGTGCTTACACAAACAAGAATTTTCTGCATCCTGAGGTTTAGCCTGGTTCCACATCGCCAAATGCGGGCCAAACACAGGAACACCTACACCAGGGGTGAGCAACTCCAGCCTTCCTGCTGTCTCTGGGAGTCATTATTATACAGGATTTATAGAGCGGCAACAGTTTGCGCAGCGCTTTACAATATAAGGAAGACATTACAATCACAAAACAATTCAAGACAACATGGTAGGGAGGGCCCTGCCCTTGAGGGCTTACAATCATGCCTTTGGCTGTCAGTTTTACAATTCCTCATGTGACTTGTAGTTCCACAACAGCTGGAGGGCCAGAGTTGCCCACACCTGCTCTAAACACATAACAAAATGATCTGGGTAGCATTAATGTTGTTTCTTCTTCCCAGATAACGTCTCCTGTGAATAATGTAGGAGGCCTTGGAAGATATACATAGGGGAGGGGGATTATCAAAACCGGGGGCAGAGAGAATCTGGAGCAGTTACCCATGGCAACCAATCAGCATCTCTCTACAGTTTGCTCTGGTGAGATTTGACAATGAGAGAGAGATGCTGATTGGCTGCAGTGCAAATCTGCTCAAGTTTTTGCCTGCTCCAGTTTTGATAAATCCCCCCCAGGGTGCCATAGATGACTTCTTTCTGAAGATACGTGTTACATAAGCAGATTGGGAGTTTTGACTGCATTTGTTTATTCTGGTATTGGGCTTATGTGTATTGCTAGTAGTTGAGCCCCAGATCAGCCCCAACTTGACTGGCTATCCAGTGGCATAGAGCCGAGTCACGTCCTTTATGCCAATCAGTCCTGAGTGATACAAGGGTTATGTACCATGGACCAGTGCAGTGTGCAAGGTCAGCTGTGCAAAGCTGGTATATGTAAAGCTGGATATGTACAGGGGTGAGAGAGGTGGAAAATGACAGAGCGCTGCTTGCATAACACACGATGCAGCCAAATAGTTGTAAATAAATGACACATCTGCAGTTAGTTATTAATCCTTTTTTCTCTGCTGTACAGCACATGGCAGCCATTTGTCTGTGGCCCCTTTGATGCTGCATCCAGCTGCGGGGTTTCACAATGAGGAATCAGAAACTGATGATTTTGTTTTTGGGCCGGCAGTAAGGCCTCATTCACACGAGAAAAGGCCGACACATGCAGCTCAGTGCTGCATGCACGGCCGCATCGGGCAGCTCCCGGGAGGGACAGGTGCTGCGTGTGATTAGTACGCAGCCCCTGTGCTTCTCTGTCGGAGTACGCGGCCATACACCACCCTATGCTCGCCCGCCCTGCACGTCTGTGCGGGTGTCCGTACTCGTACGCTGACAGGATGGATCGTGTCTGCATTCGAGCCTGGACACCCGCACCTGTACGGACCTGCGCTTGGGGTGAGCGTAGGGCGGCATATGGCCGCGTATTCCCATATAAAAGGACAGGGGCTGCGTACTAATCACAGGCAGCACCTGTCCTTCCCGGGAGCTGCCCGATGCGGCCGTGCATGCAGCACTGAGCTGTACGTGCCGGCCTTGTGTGAATGAGGCCCAATCGTTCCTTATAGGTCCCAGTGTATCTGTAATTATCCCCTGTAACATGAACAGACTCTTGTAATATGCTGGCAGTCTCTAACAATTTCTTGTAACACATCAGCAGTCTCTTGGAACACCAGAGAGGGATCAATAAAAGTGCAGAAAGAGGACAATGTTACTACTAACTCACTCAGGAAGACTGTCTAGAAAACGCAGGTTACATCTGAACTTTCTCGCCACATCCTTGCAGGAATTGAGATGAATAATAAACTGGAGAACGGTCAGTTCATCCGGCAGGAGTTCATTCTAGAGAAGTTTTGTTCACTGTTTGACAGACTTTTGTCTCCTGTTCCAAGATTTCATTTTCAATTCAGACTTTTTGGCTTAGTCACTGGTCTTGGACCTGATGATGTAAGTTTTGGTGGTTTTAGAGCAGCAGGGAACAAAGGGAGAGGGAGTATGTGCTGCTGCTATATTGTGATCCTGTTGTTTTCTAGCGCATCAGCAAATCACGGGATTTCTTAGAATCTTGCATCAATATCACGACTGCTGTCTTGGAAGCTTGTATCCAAGGCTGACACACCAAGGTACATTACTTGGTAATGTGTGCAAAAGCTGGCCTGTTGAACAATGAAAAAAAAGTTGATATACTCTGTGAAAGCGGATCTCTGGGCAAAAGTACTCTTTAACCCTTGCAGTGGGGCTACCTCTGCACTGCAAGGGTTAAGTGCTCATTTTTGTCCAGGTGCAAAAAAAAAAATTGTACTCACCCGATTCACGGAGCTGGCTTGTTCTTAGACCAGTCCCTGGAGCCTCTCTCCCCGCAGTGATCTAACGATCCTTCAGTCATCACGTTTTATACAGAGTTTATGGGATGTTAGGATGCCGAGGGACATACTATTTCTGCAGCAGAGGAAGGGACAGGCTTCAGGAACCGGAGTAACAGCCATCGGCAGGGCAGCCATCAGGGGGTACGGCCGATACTCATGTAAGGGGCCCGAGCAGCCTAGGGGGCCCGCCCGGGTCCCTTACATGACTATCGGCCGACGGTGAAGGGCGAGGAGGCGGAGGCCTGGCCCTAGCAGTGCAGGGCCCCAGCATTGCCGCTCCAGCGGCTTTGAGACAAGCTGGGGCCCCATCAGTGACGCTGCTCGTCTGATGTCGAACTGGCCGGAAGTGACGTCACTTCTGGCTGGTCCGGCGGCAGATGAGGCCATGTGTGCAGGTAAGAGGAGCTAGGAAGGAAGGAAAGGAGGGATGCAGCCCTGACCAGCCCACCTGAGACCCCTTCAGAGCCCACCATAGACAGTCGCAGATGGTCTGTGCAGCATCTATGGTGGGCTCTGCTGGGTCACTCTCGGGTGGGTCCTGTGTCCAGCGCGTCCCTAAGCCCTGTGTCCCTGTTGGTGATTTTGAATGACCGTTGTCATTAAAACTTATTGAATCTACATTTGGAGTGCTGGTGACATCCTTTGGAATTACTACTTGACTACACGGTGCCTCCGTGGTCACTACAAGCACCCTATTACAGACATCATCTCCTAGGAGATCCGGTAAGGAGTGCAGTAAGACGCACACAATTTTTTTTTTTTTTGGTGGTGCAATTTAAGCCCTGTGTCCAGCGCGTCACTAAGACCTGCGGCGTGTGGAGGTGGGGCCCGGCCTAAAGCCGTGTAAGGGGCCCCAAAATTTCTGATGGCTGCCCTGGCCATCGGCTCCGAGGATTAGGTGAGTATAACTTTTTGTTTTTAACATCTAGATGAAAACAAGCACTTAACCCTTGCATTGCGCAGGTGACCCCGCTGCAAGGGTTAAGAGCACTTTTGCCTGGAGTTCTTCTTTAACTAATATTAGTCATGTATAACCCATTTCTTCAGCTCAACACTTATTTTTAGATGTCTAAAATATGTATTTACCGCACAGGGTTTTAATGTAGTGGGGTATTTGTAATGTCATAATTTCCATTTCAGTATTTTTATTTAGTCTTCAATAAAAAAAAAAAATACAATCCAACATCTAGTCAGGTACATAAAGTACACAGGAGGTCAGAAGGTGAGGTTCACACAGTAGTTAGTCAATACTTAAGTTAGTTGAGTATAAGTTAACCAAGCGTCTACGCTAAGGGTACACCTCAACAGGATGCCACGGGGGGAATAAACGACCCCTTCGTGATTCCCCCCCCCCATGGAAAGGCAGCGACCATTTTGTTCTCCTTTTCTCCCCTCCTTCCTTCTTCTGCTGTTTTCCCGCTCCTTTTTTTGGCTCTCTCCCAATAGGATTGGTCATGGCAATATCCAGGCAGACTTACCTTAGCTTAGGCGGGAAAAAGCTGCTGGCTTCAACGACCTCTGATTGGCTGAAGAGGGTTATAAATAAACAGACCTTTGTGACCTTCTCACCTTTCTCCAGCTGACATCCAGAGTAGCTCCCCGCCCTCCCACTCCTATATACGTTTCAAGACATTTCTGTTGCGGCATTGTTTATGTGGTCCGTCACCTCCCTGAGGGGGACATCTTAAAAGATGTTGAAAACTGTTTATTATTATTGGTGCACTTGGGCCTTTCTAGCCAAGCACTAGTTATGTAATTGAAGTTATGCTATTTATTTATTTATATATATTTTAATATATTGAGTAAACCAATAAAAAAATGCCGCGGCCATTTCTTGCCACTTGGAGAGTGCTTGTTTTATTTTAGTAATATAAAAGGTTTGCTTGGTTTGAATGTCGCTTGCTTTTCCATGGGGGCAGTAGTATGTAACAAGGTGAAGCTAGGACCCTGTAGTGAAAACTATTATGGGGCCCAAAAGGTATAAGTGTAGGGTGGATCCATGCTGCAAAGTGACAAGGAGACATAGTGCAAGGAAGACGAGTAAAGAAGAAAGTGGAAAGAGAAGGGGATGAATAGACCAGCCATTTCATGGGGCTGTTAGATGAAGGGGTATCTGTGTTGTAGCCTAATGACCAAGAAAGTTGCATTATAATATACATTGGAAGCCAGGGGTAGGCAATCTCTGCACTCCATCTGTTGTGGAGCTACAACTCCCATGGGGCATTGCAAGACTAACAGGCACAGACATGATTTCCGGAGGCAGCGGCATGATAGGATTTGTAATTCCAGCACAGGTTGAGGGCCGAGGTTGCCTACTCCTGTTGAATGCTAAACTCTGGGCAGGTATGAAGAAGCACACTTTAAATCCCAGCTCCGGCTTAGAGCTGCTTTTGTTATTTTTTAAGACCCGGTCATGTAGTTGTCGCAAAAAGAATTGTTGATGGATTTGTTGTAAAATAATTTTTACGTAGAACCAGCATAAGTACTTGGATCTGCCTTTATATTAGGGCTCCAACTAATTATTTTCATAATCGATTAGTTGGCCGATTTATTTTTTCTATTAATCGGATAAAAAGATAAAACAAAATCCTCAAATGGAGTGTTACAAACATCAAGTTTACTTCAGAATAAAACTGCAGGCACAATTTTTTGCAGTCGCACCGCACTGGAACACACGGCATTGTGGTACCCTTCGTACCAGTGTAGGCGACCACACTGTGGGTGGGAGGCGCATTTGGGGTGCCAGTGAAATGAATGGCACTGCAATACACTCCCTACAGCAGAATTTGGCCAGTCGGGCCAAAACCGAAAATGACTTTTTTCCCCACCTTTTGTGTTTTTAAAAATAATTGTTTTGTAAGGACATGGCGCTTGAATAACTTCAGCCAGGGAATGACAGCTGCCAGTGGCAAGATTCCACAGACGGCGACTGAATGTAAATACAGCAGGGAGTGGGTTGGTGCAATAGCCAGCCTGCTATTGGCCATTTCAAATTGCAATAGCCAATAGCATACACGCCCACTGCTTGCTGTGCCCTCCTCCCAGCATGAAGGCGAGAGCTAGGGGATCCAACCAGCTAATCGATAGCGAGAATAGTTGACAACTATTCTGATTATTGATTTAATCAATTAGTTGGTTGCAGCCCTACTTTATATTGGCACTCAGAATGAGAGAGGGAAACTCAGAACTCAGAGCACAGCTTCTTACATGTAACATGCTTACAGGAGACCAAATCACAGGTATGACCTAATCAGTATGCTTCTGCTCTTTCACTGTCCAATCACATAGAGGGGGAGAAGGTCCTGGAAAAGGCTGTACTGCATTTCTATCTCTTTGCCTGGAGTTTGGTTTTAATGAATGACATTAATAAATCTTTTATAAATCCATTTGAAGTTCAGCTGAAATATCTAACGCACATGACGTGGACTGATGTAACAAAAACTGTGTCATTTCAGGCCAGTTCAGAATCCTATCGAATTGAATCTGACACGTTTGGCGAGCTTAAAGTCCCCAACAACAAGTACTACGGAGCTCAAACTGTTCGATCAACAATGAATTTCAAAATCGGAGGTGTGACGGAACGCATGCCAGTAAGTACAAGGAGATAAGTTATCCCATTGATGGGACGCCACAGATCTTTTTGTAGGAATACATATATAACTCAAATGTCTGCCAAAAGCTTTGTCATTCCCTTTAAGCAGCCAAGCTGTCAATCTAATACCTGTGTAGAAGCTTGTAAGATGCCATGGATATCACTGTTCCTACAATGTTAATCTTCTAAATCGGTTATGACCGTGCTGATTCTACAATGTGCCTATTGGGCCAGTTTGTACTAGTGTTTAAAGAAGATCTCTAGGTTTTTCTTAAAGGAGAACTATGGGGTCAGGGCTTTTCCCCATAGTTCTCCTTAGGGTAACGGGAGGACACAAACTAGCGTCCTCCCGTCACCCTAGGCTCAGTATACCGCGAGCTACAGCTCGCGGTATACTGAGACGCCGGAGCGGATCCCGACATCGACGTCGAGATCCGCCCAGCTGCGTGAGTGACAGCTGGCTCTGCCTATTTGTACCCGCCTCCTCCCCCGTCCGTTCCGCCAGTCAGCGCTGGCGGATCGGAGAGGGGAATCCAGCCCCTCCCCATGTCACGGCAGAGAGCCGTGACAGGATCGAGAGCTGAGCGAACGCCGGTATGTGTTCTCTCACCTCCTGATCTACTGAGCCGACCTGTGACAGTCTCATTGTCACAGGTTGGCTAGAACTATGAGGTGAGTGAAAAGCACTCACCTCATAGTTCTCTTTTAATCAACCCTTTCAGTGAGGCTACCCCTTGCACTGCAGGTGGTAAGTGCTTCTTTGCTCTAGGGGCAAAAATAAAGAAGATGCACTCACCCAATTCTTGTTTAAAGAAGCGGCATTGAATGCTCACCTCTCCGCTCCTCTGCTCCGGATGTAGCATGTCCCTCGTTGTCCTCATGTTTAATGGACATGCAGGGACCAGTCTAGCAGCCAGGCAGGGCCAAGTATCGAGCGACTATTTTTTTCCCGTCCCTATACCAATATGAGCAGTTAACCCTTGCAGTGTGTGGGTAGCCCCACTGCAGGGGTTAATGAAGAACTCCGGCAGTATAAAACAACCCCTGCAGTGGGGCTACCACCACCCTGCAAGAGTTAGATGCTTGTTTTCATCTAAGAAGATATACTCACCTGAACCTTGGTCCTGCCTGGCTGCTAGATCGGTCCCCGCAGCCTCTCCCCCCCTTTCCCCACACACACACCAAAGATGGAATGTCCCTTGGCGTCTTCACGTCTAGGAGCCCTAAGAGAGGTAAGAGCGTGGTTACCGTGCTGTTCTCAAAAGAGAGAAAACGCAATTAAAAAGGCCCAAAACCGCGCTGATCAGCACGGTTCCATTGAAAGCTGTATGGAAACCGCACCGATCAGCGCAGCAAAAATAGTGCAGGGAGCAGTTTGGATCGCACGGACCCGTGCAGTCGCATGGAAGGTTCCCATAGCAATGTATGAGATTGTTCTTGTCGGCGGATCCGTGCGGCCTGAACCGCCCTGCTGTGAACGGGGTCTAAAGACTGCGACACGATTTTCGCTTCGACGCGTCCGCTTGCGAGAACTCGCATAGCTGAGCGTACCGAGATGAAAAGTTTAATTTCGTATAAATCCGCGTGTCACAATGGGAGCTCAGTCAGATTGTTACGTGCGAGTCGATTGGCTAAAGATGCAGTCATTCATCTGGCTGCACTCCGCTCAGACACTGCATGCGAAGCTCCATGCCTGACAGCTTTGCTGCGCTCTGCACGGCTTTGCATGCAGTGTGTCACAGGCTTAATACGCTAATACACTATATTAGATGTGATGACTTGCGGATCCTTAAACCAACCAATATAGTGTATTAGCATATTGAGATGCCAAGGGACATTCTATCTTTGGAGTGGAGGGGATGAGAGGCTGCATGGACTGATCTAGCAGCCAGGCGAGAATGAGGTTCAGGTGAGTACATCTTTGTTATTTTAGACCCTAGATGAAAACAAGCCGCACTGCAAGGGTTAAGTTTTCTTCTACCTGGATTTTTTTAAAGCACTCTATCTGTGTAATTTATAATTGGCTCCTGCAATGCCTGTCTTCCATAACTTGATTAGCAATTACGACATGGAATGCAGCATTTTTAAGGGGAAAAAACACTTGATATGTTTGTTTTTTCTCCCACACCCTGAACGTTTTTGATAATGAATTCCTGAATAACCGAGTTACATCCAAAGCTCAACAAATGTAGGTACCGGAATCACTCAAGCTGTGGTGTAGATTTCATGTTAATGGGTCTCATCGGGGATGTCGGTGCCAGTCCGGAGGTTATTGGCACGGATGTCTGCATTCGATAAGAAGATGTGGAATCGAATGTCTCGGTACAATATTGTATCATTTCCTTACCATCTTGTCTTAAATTGTATTGTGACTGTAATGTCTTCCTAATATTGTAAAGCGCTGTGCAAACTATTGGCGCTCTATAAATCCTGTATAATAATAATAATTTCTAGATGTGTTCCATCCCACATGTCTCTGATGCAGTGCTGAGAGCTGCAGATCACTATCGTTTTTCAATCACTATCTGACCTAAGTCTTGCAGTCTCTTCATTAATCAGCAATGACTTTTACTGTCTTGTCAAAAATAAGCCGGCAGCTTGTGAGCCTCCATCAAAGGCCGTCCTGTGACCTGCTGTGCCAGGGATGTATTGGTTTTCAGCTTCCACATATTTGCTATGTATAATGTTCTAAATATATCTACCAGTGGGTTCAGTGTCATCATCTGTGTATAAAAGAACATTTGAAATATCCTCCCAAGGCTTTGTATTGGTCAGTAAGGCCTCCACTAGGTTGACTTGAGATGGGTGGGCATGGTTAACCGGGACTTTTACAGGAAGAATCACATTTGCAGGCACGTAAAGGGAAATTCCACCTTTTTGCAAAAAAATAATAAATGAAGAATGTGCATTTATTTTGCATAGGAGCCAATAAAGCATTGCAACCATGATCAGTAAGGTTGGGCACACACCTTACAACCATTGCAAGACTTTTGTCTTGCGATGGTTGTAAGGTACTTAAAAAAAACGTACGATCTGCCCATCTTGCATAGGCAGATCGTACTTGCGATGATTGCAAGCCACGCCCCCTGAGGGGCGGGCTTCCGATGACCGCAATGCCGAACGGGCAGTGTGCGCTTGCGCACACCGGCCCGTCCGGCTTTTATCTTACGAACATGCTACACACCCGCCGAACATCGTACGATGCTCAGCAGGTTTTGAAACATGTTCGTAAGTTTAAAGTCGTGCGACCTTACAGTAGTAGAGGTCGCACGGCTTCCACACACCTTACGATAATCGTACGATCGCGGGATTTCCCGCCATTATCGTACGATTATTGTAAGGTGTGTGGGGACCTTTTAGTCTCGTGTGCATTGCTCTGGCTCCTGCAGGCTGTTCCCATGTCTGAACTGAGGTACGGACATGCAGTAACATGGGAGAAAGTGTCGGTGGGCAACAAGTGTCATGATCTCACTGCACTGGTATTCCATTGAACAGTACAAGTCAATGTGCCGTGGTGGCTGATGGAACCTGTAGTTTCTCCATTCACAGATCCTGTCAAGGGATCTGTGAATGGATGATGTTCCTGTGTGGGTGGAGCTACACATAGTTGTGCTGAATTCCAAAAGGTAAACAAGCATGCGGCCTGAAGAACCCCACGATTCAGGGGGGGAGGCATCGGACATGTTTCATTTTATGCCCTTGACATGGTCGGAAAGTAAGTCAGAACTAAACCTGCCAGCACTTTTGCATCTAATCATTTTCACCAAAGGTAACCACCTTGGTTACTATGCACAGCTGCTCCAGATTCTGTCATATTATCCAATGGAAGGGGAAATAAACTTCTTCTAGGTGTAGAAGATTGGAGCTCTAAACTCCACCTGAAGCCAAAACCTTTTTTTAGTTTTTGGATGGAGTGGGATTGGAATACCTGTCAGGTTTTTATTGTTGTCTGTGTCCCTATTTTCACCCTGATTCACCTTCTCTATTTGTCCTGGACATCGTTATCACTGAAAGTGAAAGAAAATCCCACATTTTGGGTTGTCATCAGAACAGGAATAGATATGAAATCTTCCAATGGGGATTTTCCTCACTTTGAAAGGATTACCTCTAACTTCCTGTTGTGGGTATTGGACAGGAAGTGAATTGAAACCTTCACCAATGGGACACAAATGGCAAAAAAAAGCTGATGGTGTTATAGCCCTCCATTACTCTATTCAAAACTTTAAAAAAAAATGTTTGGTTTCAGTTCTACTTTTAAGTTTCTGCAATGCAAAGAAGGATGAGAAGAAACATATCTTCAAAACCCATACAAAGGTATGGAAGCCGTACTGAGAAAGAGAGAGAAACAAAGGGGGACAGATTGGGATTGGTGTTGCTGTCTTTACATTGGATGTGGTAACAATATACTCTCTGAGTTGTATAGACTCTAATTCTTCTATAGCACAGTTGTACTTGCAGTATAAATAATTGTTGTATTACAAAGTGGCTGAATTTTAGCTGTTTTTGGGGTGCAGCTGTAAACTACTTAAACATATTTATTTATTT
Organism: Nanorana parkeri; assembly: GCF_000935625.1. NCBI lineage: Eukaryota > Metazoa > Chordata > Amphibia > Anura > Dicroglossidae > Nanorana > Nanorana parkeri. The sequence continues at coordinate 751,895 of NW_017306314.1, forward strand.
TTTATAGATACCGGTCATAAGAGCATTTGGAATCTTGAAAAAGGCTGCTGCCGAAGTAAATAAGGATTATGGGCTTGATCCTAAAATTGCAGATTACATTTCCAAAGCTGCTGATGAGGTAAACCATAATCTACCTGTGTGACAAAAAGTTGTCTATTACTATGGAGGAGCAGTTTTGTCATCCTAGGACAAGTCTACAGAACACCTCTGTTTCTCTTCTCTATAAAATAGGGAAAAAGGTGTTCTGTAGTCCCCTAAAAAGTAGCTGGGCAGGGTACCTAAGACTGTTTGAGGTAATGCTGCAGAGTGCACTAGATTTCTGGCAGGATTAAGTTATTTTTTTACAGGTATCGAACAGATACAAAAAAAACTGTTCAATTCTTTTATTTAACAGACCAAAATGAAGCAAATAAGAGCAGTTGATTGTTAGGGTTTACTTACATTTTACATCTTCAAATGGACACCCTCCCCTTTTCTCTGCTAAGGACTCGCTCGATCCCCCTTACAATAGCCTTACCAGCACTCCCTCACTGCACCTTCCTCCTCCGCAGCCCTCCACAATTCCTGGCAGTATGGAGAAGCAGGTGACCTCTTTCCTGTGACAGTGCTCGAGGTCTAGCAGCCAATTGCTAGGCTCAAGCACTGTCACATGACTGGGGAAGTGACATCACCCCTGTTCTGGGCCTCCAACCATGTAAAAGAAAATTGCAGTGCATTTTTTTTTTTAAACATTCCAGTAAGCCTTAGTGCAATTTGATTTACTTAAAACTAGGGATGTCCCGATAGCGATGCCAGCATCGGAATCGGGCCCGATACAGGGCATTTTGACAAGTACCTGTACTTGTCAAAATGCCCCGATGCCTAGCGCCGAAGCTTGCGCTGTTTTTTAATTTTTTTTTACCGTCCGTGGGGTCCTTTTTACCGTCCTCTGGGCAGGCTGGAGGAGCGTCGTGTCACTGCTGTGGGCGGCGCTCCAGGTGGGGTCCTAATGTGGTTGTCCAGCGACTGCCCAGAGGACTCCGCCTGTAGCTCCGCCCACAACAGTGACGCGATTCTCAGCTGCTCAGCGCCGCCGACGTCCGTGGGTAAAAAATGTCACCTGTCCCTTTTAAGAAAAAGTATCAGTAATTGGTATCGGCAAGTACATGAGGGCCAGTACTTGTACTTGGTCTTAAAAAAGTGGCATCGGGACATCCCTACTTAAAACATACAAGGAGGTGCTCATATGAACATTTTATTAGTAAATGAAGGCTCTTGAGAAAACTGTGATTTGGGTATTTGTTTACTCAATAAACAAAAGTTTTCATGAATCAATTGAAGAATAACTGCAGATAACCTTTCCTCAAGCTTAAAACCTAGCTAGACTGTAAATTGGGATGCACCAATACCAGTGTCATTATCGGTGCCGATACCGCGCATTTTCACAAGTACTCGTACGTGTGATAATGCCCCGATACTAAGTGCATATACCGGCGCTTTCAATTTTTTAAACGCAAGCGGCTGCTGTAAGGTCCCCCGCTTGCTGGGGACTTCACGGCAGCCTTGTGGCGCTGGCCGATCGAACATCTCCTCCTTGTACAGCCCTGGTGAGACCTGCACCCACCCGCACTGCCCCAGTAAGAAACACAGGTTATGTAGCTTTATATTATTCCGCATTACTGTATAATGTATTGCTGGGACTTGCAGTCATATATATAGCTGGTGGTATTCTGCATTGCTATATAATGTATTGCTGGGATTTGTAGTCCCTCTACAGCTTGGAGACCGTGGCAGAACTGCCAGGGCCGCAGAAGCTGCAGCTGTGACTAGGCCCTGGCGCTCCACCACTGTCCTAAAATCCCTAATCTCTGTGGTTTTAGAAAAACCATCACATGACACTAAAAATGGTATCCGTAATTGATATTGGTGAATACTTAATCAGTACTCGTACTCGGTCTTGGGAAAATGCTATCGGTGCATCCCGAACTGTACATGTAACATATTGTAACTTCCTGTAAAACTTTGGTAAGATCTTCTTTATCTGAGGCTGTGCATGTTTGAGATGGTTTATTTTTCTCTTTTAAGGTTTCTAGTGGTAAATTGGATGACCATTTTCCGTTAGCTGTGTGGCAGACCGGCTCCGGAACACAGACCAACATGAATGTCAATGAAGTCATCAGTAACCGAGCCATTGAGATGATGGGTGGAAAACTGGGAAGCAAAGATCCAGTACACCCCAACGATCATGTTAACAAAAGCCAGGTATGTCAGACATGCATTTCTATTCACACAATAAAGTGTTCTTGTTACTGTTTCTAACACACTCTGCTACATTATAGGCATTGTATAGGTGCAATATGCACTTTCCCAAGTCAGTAAATGTAAGTATGTGCTTTGTCCATCGTACTATATGTGTAAGCCTCTGAGTCTGGCCCTGCTAGCTCCGGTGGCCAGCAATGATAATATAAAATGCATAGGGAGAAAAGAGCAAGTCTCTGTATAAACGGTAATGCTTTAGTATCGGGTATACACCAATCTACCATAACCTTATGACCACCGAGAGGTGAAGTGAATAACCTTGATGATCCTGTTACAATGGCACCTGAGAGCAAGTGGGATATACTGTATTAAGGTGCCCATACACCTTACAACCATCGCAAGACTTTTGTCTAATCGGTGTATGCTGTGTGTGTGGTGTGTGTGTGTGTATATGTATGTATGTATGTATGATATATATATATATATATATATATTATGCACACGCTGCGCTTCTTGTCTAGTAGTGCTTGAAGATGATGCAATCTTTGTGCAGCTTTTTACGGCAGATGTTGGGTAAGGCCTCATTCACACAGCTTACTGTCGGTCCGTACAGACCTGGGCGGTGTGCACGGCTGTATCGGACCGCTCCCGGGAAGCAGACAGGATGAGCGCACGGCAGCGTCCTCCCATAGAGAAGAACAGGCTGCTGCATACAAATCACGCGCAGCACCTGTCCTTCCCAGGAGCGGCCCTATATGGCTGTATGGGCCGACAGTAAGCTGTGTGAATGAGGCCTAAGGGTCCTGAGCAGCCATTACAGAGGGCCATCTAAAAATCTGTATACGAAATTGCCTCATTAAATTGGGTCCTCGCTTCACATTATGTGCCCAAAATACATTATCTTACCAAAAGAAAGTGACTTTAGTCCTAAACCTGGGCAGTACTATTTACTCATTAACCTGTTCCCTGCCAGGCTCTGCTCCCCACTTTAAACCTCAGGTGGCCAGACCAATTTTTTTAATCATGTTTTATTATTTTGTACTTATAACTTTGAAAGAATGTAAAATACCCCCAAACCCTACATTTTCCTGAAGGCAAAGGACCGGTAGAATAAAAAAAATGGTACTGCTGATTTTTTTTTTTTTTTTTGTTGCATTAAAATCAATTTTGGCACACAGAAAAATTTTTTTTTTTTTGGATGCATTAAAATCAATATTGGCACACAGAAACACAACATATCTTACAAAACTGCTACTAAATCTAAAAGATAAATTGAGTTAATAAATATTTGTAAATCAATGTATGTAAAGCTTCACTCAACAGCCAGGACTCTAAAATGTTACAAGCATAACAAGATCCTCCAGGCTCTGACATGTTTCGCCAAAAAGGCTTAATCATATAGACCTGAGTCTCCAGCAAGGAAATGAATGGGGTTTTATCTGACGCGTTGAAGCTTCTAATGCACATTGTGAGAAGCTCACAGTGTGCAGTGAAATCAGAGTAAGGCGGTAGAAGGGTTAAAGACTTAAAAGCATTGTATTATAATGAAAGGCCCGCTCTACAGAGACAGTTAAAACAAATATTGAAAAAAGCATTTTTAGGAATGCTGTGTGAATGGGAACATAGTAACGTGCACTGACACCATCGTTACATGTTTGTATTGTTCTCTCCTTAATAGAGTTCAAATGACACCTTTCCTACAGCAATGCATATTGCAGCTGCAAAAGAGGTCCATGACGTTCTCTTACCGGGACTGAAAAAGCTGCACAATGCTTTGGAAGTAAAGACAAAGGAATTTGCACAAATTATTAAAATTGGCCGTACACATACACAAGATGCAGTGCCACTTACTCTGGGACAGGTACAGTATTCACAGATACATACATCATATGTAAACCCCAAACCAAAGGTGTAAAATATTGCAGCTTACCAGTCCTTAGATGACCTGACTGCATTTGTTTGCTTTTTTTAGGGTATTTCCTTTATCTTGTATTCCTGCAAATAACACACTTTGTGTCACTTTGTCCATGTTCACTCTTCCACTGTATCTCTGGATAGAGTCATGGTCAACACCCAGACTGATCTTCAAACATGTCTTCCTCTTTTCATCTCCATTATATGAGGGAGTCTCATTTTGGTCTAGGGAGTGTAAATAATCAAGTTATACTCACCCGATCCTCTGAGTTGGCTTGTTCTTAGACTGGTCTTTCCAGCATCTCCCCCTCTATTGCAGCGATCTAAGTTCTGTGAGTCATCACACTCTATACACAGTGTATAGGACATGAGGATGCTGAGAGACATTCCATTGCTGCAACGGAGGAAGAGGCAGGCTGGAGGTAGTGCCGTGACGGCTGGCTGGCCTGCTCCGAGGATCGGGTAAGTTTAACTTTTTTCTTCACCCTAGTCCAAAAGGGACCGTTAACCCTTGCAGTGCGGGGGTAGCCCCACTGCAAGGATTAATAATAGTTTTTCCCGCAGTTCTGCATTAATGGCTATTAGTTTCACTGTTTTTGATGCTGTATGTGTCTCTCCTAGGCTCATTATTGGCCCTAGTGACCATTGTCTCTGGTACAGAAAGTATTGGGAAATTCAAAACATAAAAATGTTTCCTCTCCCATTACTTTCTGTAGCGGAGACAGTGATTACCAGGGTCAAAAGAGAGGGTAAATCTTCCTGGGAGAGACACTTACTGCATCAAAAACAGACTAATTGGGAAATAAGTGACAACTATCATAGAGGAGCTATCCTCTCACTGTGCAGAGATCTCCTACTTCCTACTGGCTCTGTAACAGGAAGTGAAGGAAAGTCTCCCCAACAGGACACCGCAAAAAAAAAAAAAAGGCATCTTAACTATTCCAAACTCGCTCTATCCAGAAACTTTACATACCCTTTAAACATCCACTGTTATATTATGGTATGTGAGGTTGGGTTTCCTCACACGTGCTTTACATCTATCTTAAAGTGACACTAAACTCCCAAGTTAAATCTTACAAATGTATTAATGTATGTTATTAACAAACATGTATCTTATTTGTGTAAGGCCCCATTCACACTGAGCGATTTATCGAGCGTTTTTTGCAGCGATATCGCTCATATTTCCACGCCATATCGCTCTATGTAGCTTCTCCAATCCATTTCAATGGAGCTGTTCACATCTCGCCGCTCAATATCGCTTGTAGCTCGTCGCTGTAGCTTGTCGCTCCTACATGACCCTTTTTTCGAGCGATTTCGAACCAGTTTGCTCCTGATTGCATACAGCCCAATAGGAAAAAGTCGCGCAATATCGCACATGGAAAATCGCACGGTTTTCATGTCACTCAGTGTGAATGGGGCCTATCACTCGGCTGTAGATCCTCAAATCATCTCTGAATTGGTGCTGACACTGTCCTTCCTTCTGGAGGGGGGCTACTTTTGTTCCCCATGGTCCCTTTGTGTGTTGTAAAGTAGCCACCGCTCCAAGCTCACTCCTGTGATGGACTACAATCTCATGTTTAGTGTACTCATTTGTATTGAGATTGTAGTCCGTCACAGGTGTGATCTTGGATCGGTGACTACTTTACAACACACACAGGAACCATGGGGAACAAAAGTAGTCACCCTCCAGAAGGAAGGACAGTGTCCGCGCCAATTCAGAGATGATTTGAGGACCTACAGATGAGTGATACACAAATAAGATACATTATTGTTAATACTTGAATGTATTTTTAAGATTGAACTCCTGAGTTTAGCGTCACTTTAAGTCAGCATACATATAGTTGGTCCTTGCTATCCTTGGAGACAAGTGAGGCAGGACAATTGTCTCAGGGACCTCAAGGTCAGCGATATCTGTTGCTGTCTTAAAGGAGAGTCCCCTTCATACTGCTTCAGGGAAAATGATGCTACTGTGGGAGAGTAATATACTCAAGAAGAGGAAGCCTCAGGCCCACTCTCACATCATTGTTGGCTTCATTGTATACATTTGGCTTACTTTTTTTTCCAAAGGCCTTGTATATGAAGTGGTGTCTTACTGAAGCTTGTTTACCTAGTTACCAGCAATCGTAGTCTCACTTACTTTGTTCTATCATGCCATAGAAACCGGAAGGGGTAAAGCTGATTTGATGATGGGAGACAACACAAAGTTCCACCATCAGGCCCTTTATGCATAAGACCATTAGGGTACTTTACACTGCATGTAGATGTTCAAGTCTTTTTCTTGTTTGTTAGTTTGTTTTTGAATACCTCTGGTTGCTGCTAGTCTACTTTACTTTTTTTCTGTAATTACATAATGCTTCATTAATAACAAGGCCTAGAAACCAATTTCTTTCCACACTATATAATGTATGTACTTATACATAAAATATGTTTGTTTTTGTTTCCAGGAGTTTAGTGCTTATGTACAGCAGGTTAAGTATGGCATTATGAGAATCGAAAGTGCACTACCAAGGGTTTACGAACTGGCTGCTGGTGGTACAGCAGTTGGAACTGGGTTAAACACTAGAATTGGGTTTGCAGAGAAAGTCGCTGCCAAAGTTTCTGAGCTCACAGGTAAGATCCCATAGGTGTGTTCCAGTATAGTGCCGCTTTTCAAAGAACATGTGACCTTTCCTATAGACTTTTTTTGCTGTGTTTTACCTTCCTAAGCCTCATTCAGACAGCACATGCAGGCGTACCTTAAATATAAACCACAGCCTTCCCTGAGCCATGGCTTTGTTTACATTCATCTATGTCACCACCGACTGCGTCTGCACAGTTACTTCCTATACAGATGAATGGGGCTGTCTCCTATAATGCTTTGGATATTTTTAGAAGATAACAAACGTAGCTGTTCATCTACAACATGTGACAGTTATGTAGAAATATCTCCTGGTTATGTTACATATGACATTAGCTGTGTTATGAAAAGCCCAAAGTATGTTTCTATCATTGATAGATCACAGTAGTTCTAGTCATTAGTATGAGAAAGGAGTGTAAGTCTTGGGTGCAGTTGGTTTTGTCCAATTAACAGTGGTGAACATTTAAAGTAACCTCAGGAGTTAAACCTTAAAAATACATTCAAGTTCCCTTAACCATTAACAAAAATGTGTCATTTGTGTATCGCTCAGCTGTAGATCCTCAAATCATCTCTGAATTGGTGCTGACACTGTCCTTCCTTCTGGAGGGTGACTACTTTGTTCCCCATGGTCCCTGTGTGTGTTGTAAAGTAGTCACTGCTCCAAGCTCACTCCGGTGATAGACTACAATCTCACATTTAGTTCACTGATTTGTATTGAGATTGTCGTCCATCATAGCAATGAGCTTGGAGCAGTGGCTATTTTACAACACACACACGGGGACCATGGGAAACAAAAGTAGCCACCCTCCAGAAGGAAGGACAGTGTCGGCACCAATTCCGAGATGATTTCAGGATCTACAGCCGAGTGATACACAAATGAGACACATTTTTGTTAATGGTTAGGGTACTTGAATGTATTTTTAAGGTTTAACTCCCTGAGTTTAGGGTCTCTTTAATGTTTCTTTTATGAATGCACTTTGGACACTTCAGTGAACTACCAGGTTACTTAAAGGAGAACTATGGGGTCAGTGTTCTTCCCCATAGTTCTCCTTAGGGTAACGGGAGGACACAAACTAGCGTCCTCCCGTTACCCTAAGCTCAGTATACCGCGAGCTACAGCTCACGGTATACTGAGACGCGGCAGCCGGAGCGGATCCGGACGTAGATGACGGGATCCGCCCAGCTGCGTGAGTGACAAATGGCTCTGCCTATCTAGAGGCAGAGCCAGCTGTACCCGCCCCTGTCCGTTCCGCCAGTCAGCGCTGGCAGATCGGAGAGGGGAATCCAGCCCCTCCCACTGTCACGGAAGAGAGCTGTGACAGGATCGAGAAGTGAGCGAGCGCCGGTATGTGTTCGCTCACCTCCCGATCTACTGAGCCGAACTGTGACAGTCTCATTGTCACAGGTCGGCTAGAACTATGAGGTGAGTGGAAATCACTCATCTCATAGTTCTCCTTTAAAGTGCCCGTGCCCTAGAACCTCAAGGAACTTTAAACAGCCATGTAACACATGCACCTTGATAAATACATAGCACCATGATTGACTTCTGTCTGCACTCCGGTTTTCAAGCAATCAGGATTGGAAACTGCCGAGCATTTACCAGGGACACCATGCAACTCAAGGTGTCACTCAGCTTTCTTTGTGCTATCTATGTTTGACAACATCAGAGCAAAGGAAAGGTTTCCAAGTGAGACTTTGCAATCACAAGATGTAGATAGCATTTAGGGGCAGAGCGACAACTTGAGTTGCAGTTGTTGCTGGTAAATGGCTGGCAGTTTTCCAATGCTGATTGCTGGACAAACAGAGCACAGGTCAAACATGGTGCTATGCATTTATCAAGATATGTGTGTCATATGGCTGTTTAATGATAATTGATGATTTCTAGGCTAAACTTCCACTTGAATGTGTTACTTAGTTGAACATAATTGATATTCAAGTGATAAAGGCCTGAAAAACATTTCAGCAAAGTGCAATCAAATATTTTGTGTCATTGTCTAAGAGAATAATGTATACGTTCCCTGCCTCCTAATTGATTTCATTAACCGAAATGCGTTCTATATAAATAGTTTTAGAGCTCAACATTCTATATTGTGGTGGTGTAATTTTTTTTCCTGTGTGTGTGTATATATACTGTATAACAGAAGTGTGTTTGTTTTTTAAAATGCAAATATGTCATTAAGTTTTTTTTGTTGTTGTTGTAATAGGATTACCATTTATCACTGCCCCCAACAAGTTTGAAGCTCTCGCTGCTCATGATGCATTAGTTGAATTGAGTGGAGCCCTAAACACTGTTGCCTGTAGCCTAATGAAAATAGCCAATGATATTCGATTTCTTGGGTCTGGACCACGATCAGGTCTGGGAGAATTAATCTTGCCGGAGAATGAACCTGGAAGCAGCATTATGCCAGGTAAAAGATTTTACTCCTACCCCAAGGTGTTGCACTAGTGGAATTGCCATAACGTTAAAACTGTCTGCAGCATTGCGTCACCCAAATACAATCTCCCAAGCTTCTTGACTATATTATGCCCTATCACAAACTCTTACAACACTTTTTAAAAAGTTAGAATCTTCCCTACCGGCTATTGTATTCTGAAGGCAGCTGATTGGCTGTAGCCACTGTTCGGTGGTCAATTTTCAGCCTTTTTTTCTTCAACAAAAGTTCCAAAAAAAGATGGAAAAATCAACTTTTTCGAGTGGAGTGGTGTTTGCAGGGCCACACGCTGCTCGATTTTCAGCAAGACTCGGACAAAAAGTGTATGGCCAGTTTTACCTGTATGCAGTGGCGTAACAATAGCCATAGCGACCCAGGCGGCCGCTATGGGGCCCGGACCCAGGGGGGCCCAGCCAGGACACCCCCCTGATGCCGTGCGGGCCGCCTGGGTCGCTATGGGTTCGAACGCACCGCTGTTCAGATCACCGTGATCTGTGCAGCGCTGCGTTCTTCTCCATTGCCGCTGCTGAGTCAATGAGAGTCAGCAGCGGCGGTGGAGGGGGCTGGAGGTGGTGTGGAGGAGGAGGCGGGGCCCGGACGGTCAGCATCAGAGAAGGAGGCGGGGCCGGTGACGGAGGAGAAGGCGGGGCCGGTGACGGAGGAGGAGGCGGGGCCGGCGACGGAGGAGGGAAGACGGAGGAAGAAGAGGCGGACAGGTAAGGCGTGTGACCAGCCCACCTGAGGGTGACCCTGCAGAGCCCACCATAGATAGTCTATGGTGGGCTCTGCAGGGTTACCCTCAGGTGAGCTATGTGGGCTCTTCAAGGGGTGTAACTAGAAATCACTGGGCCCCATACAAAATTTTGCTATGGAGCCCTGTGATTTCTAGTTACGCCCCTGCCTGTATGGTATCCTAAAACCAACTGCCATTGCTTAGTAATTAGCAGAAGGAAAGCCACTTAGGAACGCCATTGCTGACTTCTGTCATCCTTGTCTTTGCCCTTCTACTTGGCCAATGATCTGAAGAAAGCATGTATATATCAAGTGTCTATAGACCTGATAAACACCCTTTGTTCCAGATCAGTGGCTCACTGAGTTAAGAAGAAGAAATGATGACTTGCACTTTTAAAAAACAGGTCAGCAGTGGAAGCTCCCATATTTCTCTCCAGACAGTCTACTTGTTAAAGGAGAACTATGGGGGTTAGTGTTTTTCCCCATAGTTCTCCTAAAGATCACGGGAGGACACAAACTAGCGTTCTCCCGTGACCCAAAGCTCAGTATATCACGAGCTACAGCTCGCGGTATACTGAGACCGCCGCAGCCGGGACAGATCCCGACATTACTGTCGAGATCCAGCCAGCTGCGTGATTGACAGCTGGCTCTGCCTATCTAGAGGCAGAGCCAGCTGTGCCCTCCCCCGTCCATTCTGCCAGTCAGCGCTGGAGGATCGGAGCGGGTAGGGGGATCTCTGCAGGGCGCTGTGAGTGACAGTCACGGCTCTCTGCAGGGACAGGATCGAGAAGTGAGCGAGCGCCGGTATGTGTTCGCTCACTTCCCGATCTATTGAGCCGACGTGTGACAGTTTCATTGGCACACGTCGGCTCGAGCGAAGGATGAGTTAAAATCACTCACCTCCATAGTTCTCATTTAACAGAATCTTGATCCTAATCTGATTTAATGATCGGTCTTATCATTCTGAATTGGCACGTGTCAATTCTTAAATGGAGGGCATTTCTGATGTTTACTGTCCACAGTGACATGATTACTGCCGAGTACTGTTTATCAGTTTGCACCTTTTTTTTTTTTTGAAGATCTGTACTAAAACTCTTTATTTGCATTTTTTCTACACAGGCAAAGTAAATCCCACTCAGTGTGAAGCAGTTACTATGGTAGCAGCCCAAGTAATGGGCAATCATGTTGCTATATCAATAGGGGCCAGTAATGGACATTTTGAATTGAATGTGTTCAAGCCTCTGATTGTAAGTAATCCTTAGCATGCAATTTAACTTGACCTTATACATTAACTAAAGTGGACTTGTGGCCCTAAAGTATAAAAACTGGCTTATGCCATGAAGAGCAGGCACATCCAGATGACCACATATGCCACCTTTGCTACCCTTTAGTGTGCTCTGGTGCCTCCAAAGCAAATGCCATTCTATAATACAACCAAATACCCGTTAATGTGATAAATTGCTGGTTTTGATGCTCCACTTCACACTTCTTTTGCCCTACTATTTTTTGTTTTGTTTTATTCAGTAGAGCTAGTTTGATTACTGCTGCCCTCCTTCAAGATGGCTGCCATAGACATCAGGCAGTTGGGAATAAAGCTTTGAAGGGGATTTCCCATACAGTTAAATTGCTACAAAGTTTTCTAATAACGGCCTCTGAAGCACTGTTGACAGCCCAGCAATCTACTAATTCAACTTGGACGAGACCCCCAGCTTTCAGAAAGTTGGTGGTTTCAGCCCCTCTCCCTATTGCACTCACTGAAAACTAGCACAGCTAAGGCTAGGGAATTTACACTTGTCCATTCTGAGGAGCATCTTTTTCAATTGAAATCAATAGAACTCATCGACATGCTTTGCAATGCTTTTTGACATGCGTTGAAATGTTTTCACGCATTTCCATTGATTTGAATGGAAATGCATATTTGTTAAAACAAACAAGTGTAAATACAGACTTCAAATGACACCGGGTCTGAAGGGGTTAGGAAAACACAAACAAAGTGCTTTAGGTGTTGTCCCCTCTTGGTCTGGTGCTTTTGAACACTGGCCCACGCTTGATTTATTTTAAACCCAACATTGAAATTGGTTGGAATCTCTTCATACTTGGACGCCACTGTTGGATTAATTGTGTGACTCATGATTATGTATGTATGCTATGTGGATTGATTTGGGGAGTCAATTATCATAGGTAGGACCACTCTCCAAGGAAGGAGTCTTGTGTGTTGTGACAAGAGTGGTTGTGTACTTAATCACTCAATTATTTAAACATAATTACTCCCCTGTCTGTCACTTGTTATGGAGTCACACATGGTTCAGATACTCCCAAAGCTCGGCCTAAATATGCAGTGCCTTGATGTAGACACTGCACGTGCTGTATGTACATGACTACTTTGGGTTCCCCCATAGTAAAAAAATGTTGAGACCCGGAACACGTCTTAGCGTAGAAATCTTGCTTGTTTCCAACACAATTCTTAAAGAAGAAATGTTTTCATTAGTGGGGCTACCGCTCATTTGTGTCAAAGTTTTTAAAAAAAAAGTCACCCGAAGCTCTGAGCCAGCTTGTTCTTCCAAACTCTCTCCCCCTCCTCTGCAGCGGTCTAAGGTCCCGTAAATCATCACATTTATACACAGTGTATAGACGTGAGGACGCTGAGGAAGATTTCAATGCTGCAGGAAGGGAGAGACGGGCTGCGATAGCTGGTCGCCTTGGAGCTTCGGTTGAGTATATCTTTAATATTCTAACGCCTAGACACAAACGTGCACTTTACCCTTGCAATGCGGGGGGGGGGGGATGTCCCTCTG
>NW_017306314.1:764771-766174 GCF_000935625.1 Nanorana parkeri
GCGGGGGGGGGGGGGGTATCTCCTCTGCAAGGGTTAATTAAAAAAATTAATCATGGAGATCTGCTTTAAGATACAGTAGATGAGTCAACTTCACTCTTGTGTTTTATCATTTTAGTTACGCTTTATTTGTTTTTGTATAACTTAATGTTGTAATATCACTGTACAAGAATAATAAAGATGCATTTAAAAATATCTGTAAAAAAAAATGAGTCAAGGCAAGGTGATCATCTCATTGAGGGGGGCCTGCAGGTGTGTGTGGGGGAAGTGGCGGCAGCACAGCCGAATAACAGCACCCCGTCATTCTGAATTGAGAAAGCTGGTCGGATGACCAGTGAAACGTCTTCAAGAAAAATACAGCAAGTCCAGTTGCCTTGACTAATTAATAATTTTTGACAGATATACCATGACCTGGATGAATGAGAACCTTCACAGACATTTAAAAATACATCATTGAAATTCCTGCATCTTGTGGGGTTTTGTTTCCCCGTCTGATTTCTTTTTCTTTCTTTTCAGATAAAAAATACTCTGAATTCAATCAGGCTTTTGGGTGATGCATCTGTCTCATTCACTGATAACTGTGTTGTTGGAATTGAAGCAAATACCGAGAGAATCAATAAACTGATGAGTGAATCTTTGATGCTTGTCACTGCTCTCAATCCCCATATAGGTAAGGCATTTGGATAGAATACCATAAAGTTTGACCTCCAGGAAACTATTCTGGCCTAATACTGTTGATTGAGAAGAAATCAATACAGATCCCCCATGAGGCAGCTGCTAATTATAGTGGGAGTTAAGGTCCTCCTTGAACCATTTCAATGGGTCTATTTCATTATTGGCTTTCCTAATTATTCATGTTTCTATTAGCAGGACACTAGTAAAACAACCAATCTATGTTTAAATCCTCGTAATACGGACAACTGCTACCATGTCTTTCATTTTTTCACACCTCCAGTTATGTTCTTGGACAATTCATATCTGCCTCATGGCACCTTATGTATTGGATTAAAGGAGAACTATGGGGTTAGGGCTTTTCCCCATAGTTCTCCTTAGGGTAACGGGAGGACACAAACTAGCATCCTCCCGTCACCCTAAGCTCAGTATATAGAGAGCTAGAGCTCGCGGTATACTGAGACGCCACTTAAGGTGACCTGAGTTTCCCATGTGGGTGTACATTCTGGAACATTTTCGGGTATAATTGCTGGTGTGGGCAGGGCCATCCGCATAATGAGGCAGCCTGAGGTGGTAGCCCCAGAAGGCATCTCATTGAGGGGGGCCTGCAGGTTTGTGTGGGGGAAGTGGCAGCAGCACAGCTGAATAACAGCTTATTATTGTTTTTACTGTCTTGTGTATTTTTTTTTTTTTTTTAGGAAAGTTTTTATTTTTTTACTAATTTTTACTTTTTT
>NW_017306314.1:766368-779953 GCF_000935625.1 Nanorana parkeri
TCTTGTGTATTTTTTTTTTTTTTTTCAGGAAAGTTCTCATATTTATACTAATATTACATTCTTTTTTTTACCTTAGGATATGATAAAGCTGCAAAAATTGCTAAAACGGCTCACAAGGACGGTTCCACATTAAAGGAAACTGCTATTAAACTGGGAATCCTAACTGCAGAACAGTTTGACCAGTGGGTCAGGCCTGAAGACATGCTTGGTCCAAAATAATTAATGAACTGTACATTTCAGAGTTCCGGATATTTTTGTCATTAAAATAAAAGTTTGTTAAGTGTTGGTTCAAATAGAATATAGAGTGTTGTCTATAAACTAGTGTGGAAGCTCTATAAACATTTGCAACTATTTACAACTATTGCAAACTGAATCTGGCTGTGCAGCTTTGTTGCATGGTGGCTGCCCTGTACTAATGTGATGTTAATTACGCATCTCTGATCTCCCGACTTTGTGTCCTCCGGGTCTGTTTTGGCACACACCATGGGCAAGTGGGCCGTGGAGTCGCAGTAGCATTTAGAGCAGCACATATGAAGGTGTTTATTTCCTGACACTGGAAGACTCAAACCTTCTGGTTATACTGCCACAAACTGGACACTGACAAAAAAAACTAGGCCAGCCCATGGTATAACCCTTTCCTACTACCAGCAAGACTCCGTTTTCTGCTACTTTGCTCTGCTAGTGTAAACACTGACCTGTGATTTTTCTAGCATTTTCTTTCTTCACTTTTTTTCTTCAATCAAGATCCTTCTCTACATCACTGCTGGAGGTTTCCCCTCTGATTTGCAGCTATGCGGCACGGTCATCCTCAGCCTGGATTTTGGACCAGAACCCCCTGGACTTTGCAGAGGTAGCCTGGAAGCTATTTTTGACTCTGATCTCAGAGGCCACAAGCATGTCTCTGCTTCCCATCCAGCAGATTCTGTGTCTGACTTACCCACGGCCTAAGGGGATTTTGAGCCATCGGCCAGAGATGCTTTCTCTGATTGTGATTAGCTGCAGACCTTGTTGGTTACGTTTTGCCCGAGGA
The DNA here is from genome assembly GCF_000935625.1 of Nanorana parkeri. Lineage (NCBI taxonomy): Eukaryota > Metazoa > Chordata > Amphibia > Anura > Dicroglossidae > Nanorana > Nanorana parkeri. The sequence goes on from NW_017306314.1 coordinate 767,399, forward strand.
GTTTAGGTCTGCTGTTATTACGCCCAAGTTAAAGGAAATCTTTTCTCTTATTGACGCAGTCCACAACACTTAAAGTGACATTAAACTCTCAGATTTTTTTAACCTAAACCAATACTGTAATGTGTGCCTTACTGTAATCCATGGTTGTTTCCCTTCTCTTTGCTGCTCTTCCTTTTTAACTCTGTATCTGTTCTCATGCTGGGCAGAACTTCTGTTTTGCAGCAGACTGCCTTGTCTCAGGAATGGATACACGGTGTCTGTGTATCCGTTTGTATAGGCTTGTAATCTGAGCCAGCACTACAGGAAGAGGCCCTGAGCTGAAAAGGGAAGTTCTCCAAGCATGAGAAGATATGAGGATTTAAAAGGAAGAGCAGCAAAGAGAAGGGAAACAACCATTGATTACAGTAAGGCACACATTACAGTATTGGTTTATGTTAGAAAATCTGAGGGTTTAATGTCACTTTAAGCTAGAGGATCAGCTACCAGTGCTCTGTCCAGCCTTGGGTTTTATAGGGCCCCAAAATCTTTCCCTTCCTTTGCACCTGCTTTTCCAATCATTTAGATTGTGCCACAAATATTACATATCACCACAAACATCAGAGTGCGAGCAATAATTCTAGGGCCATCACTTTTAACACTAAACTGTTGAGTGGTAAAAGCTTTTATATCGTGGACCATGGCCAATTTTGGGTAGTATTTTTTATTTTTTGTTGTTGCAATTTCACGGGCGCACGCAAGGTGAATAATAAGAATTGTACTCCCAAACTGTTCTGATGAAAGGGAAACGTGTCAACTGGAATGCTTACATGCAGTGAGATAGATGAGGCTTCCTGTCTGCATGCCCTAAGCCACTGCTGTTCATCTGTACCTACACTTCTGCTGTGAATTCTGTCATTACAGGCTATCTACTATTGGACGTTTGTGAGTACAGTTCTTATTGTTCACCTTGATTAATAAAGACTTTCTACACTAAGGAGGCGCTCTTTGTTGTGCTTATTTTTTGCCAGTTTTCCAGCTTCCCTGACTGCTAAGGAGCTGCCTTTTTTGTGAGAGCCAGTTATGTGTATCCCTCCAAGGATAGTGGAGTGTTGGCGCTGGTGACTTCTTCTTCTATGGTCTCTGGTTGCCTCATTCTGGGGACGGCCCTGTGTGACCCTCCTGGCATACCTCATAGTTCTCCTTTTTAAGTAATTTTCTAAAAGGGCCAATTATTTTTCAAATAGGAAGGCAACCTTTCTGATTATGGCACTCAGTCTGCATGCTGGATTCCCTCATGCAACTGTCACATGAACTTTGTTAAAAGATAACCGCTATAGCAGTTAGTTATTTTATTACATAATTAGTTTGACCACTTATTGCTCTCCGTGCGCTCCCATGATAGACTACAATCTCAATAGGAATAACTAAATGTGAGATTGTAGTCCATCACACGAGTGAGCTAATAGCGGTGGCTACTTTACAACACACACAGGGACCATGGGGAACAAAGTAGCCACCCTCCAGAAGGAAGGACAGTGTCAGCACTAATTCAGAGATGATTTGAGGATCTACAGCTGAGTGATACACAAATAAGATGCATTGTTGTTAATAGTTGAGGTACTTGAATGTATTTTTAGGATTTAAAGGGTTTCTTGCATATATCTCCTGCTAGCAGGAGATATATGCAAAAAGTAAAAAAAAAAAGTTTTTTTAAAAAACGATAGGTGTCTGTGTATACGTTTCTATAGGCTTGTAATCTGAGCCAGCACTACAGGAAGAGGCCCTGAGCTGAAAAGGGAAGTTCTCCAAGCATGAGAAGATATGAGGATTTAAAAGGAAGAGCAGCAAAGAGAAGGGAAACAACCATTGATTACAGTAAGGCACACATTACAGTATTGGTTTATGTTAGAAAATCTGAGGGTTTAATGTCACTTTAAGCTAGAGGATCAGCTACCAGTGCTCTGTCCAGCCTTGGGTTTTATAGGGCCCCAAAATCTTTCCCTTCCTTTGCACCTGCTTTTCCAATCATTTAGATTGTGCCACAAATATTACATATCACCACAAACATCAGAGTGCGAGCAATAATTCTAGGGCCATCACTTTTAACACTAAACTGTTGAGTGGTAAAAGCTTTTATATCATCGACCATGGCCAATTTTGGGTAGTATTTTTTATTTTTTGTTGTTGCAATTTCACGGGCGCACGCAAGGTGAATAATAAGAATTGTACTCCCAAACTGTTCTGATGAAAGGGAAACGTGTCAACTGGAATGCTTACATGCAGTGAGATAGATGAGGCTTCCTGTCTGCATGCCCTAAGCCACTGCTGTTCATCTGTACCTACACTTCTGCTGTGAATTCTGTCATTACAGGCTATCTACTATTGGACGTTTGTGAGTACAGTTCTTATTGTTCACCTTGATTAATAAAGACTTTCTACACTAAGGAGGCGCTCTTTGTTGTGCTTATTTTTTGCCAGTTTTCCAGCTTCCCTGACTGCTAAGGAGCTGCCTTTTTTGTGAGAGCCAGTTATGTGTATCCCTCCAAGGATAGTGGAGTGTTGGCGCTGGTGACTTCTTCTTCTATGGTCTCTGGTTGCCTCATTCTGGGGACGGCCCTGTGTGACCCTCCTGGCATACCTCATAGTTCTCCTTTTTAAGTAATTTTCTAAAAGGGCCAATTATTTTTCAAATAGGAAGGCAACCTTTCTGATTATGGCACTCAGTCTGCATGCTGGATTCCCTCATGCAACTGTCACATGAACTTTGTTAAAAGATAACCGCTATAGCAGTTAGTTATTTTATTACATAATTAGTTTGACCACTTATTGCTCTCCGTGCGCTCCCATGATAGACTACAATCTCAATAGGAATAACTAAATGTGAGATTGTAGTCCATCACACGAGTGAGCTAATAGCGGTGGCTACTTTACAACACACACAGGGACCATGGGGAACAAAGTAGCCACCCTCCAGAAGGAAGGACAGTGTCAGCACTAATTCAGAGATGATTTGAGGATCTACAGCTGAGTGATACACAAATAAGATGCATTGTTGTTAATAGTTGAGGTACTTGAATGTATTTTTAGGATTTAAAGGGTTTCTTGCATATATCTCCTGCTAGCAGGAGATATATGCAAAAAGTAAAAAAAAAAAGTTTTTTTAAAAAACGATTTAAAAGGGGTTTAAACTTGCCGCTGTCTTCGACGCGAGCTCCCCTCCGAAAATCCGAAACTGCTCGGGCTGCCGCAAAGCATCTTGGGGAGGGCGCATGCGCAGTTTGGATTTTCGGCCTGGAGACAAGGAGGGGCGCAAGGTAAGTCTATGGATGCCGTGCACCCGCATGCAGACACCGTGGGACAGGAAGTACCAGCAAGGACAGAGGAGTCAGCGCTGGATCGGAGACTTGCAGCAGCGCTGGAGAGAATGCTGAAAAGAACAGGAATGAAGAGGAAGGTCGGATTAGGAGACATCATTTAAGGTAAGTGTTTTACTTAACATTGGGTGTGGGGGGAAAAATGTTGACTTTAATGTCACTTTAAAGTGACATTAAAGTCAAATTTTTTTTTAGGTTGGCACTTAAATGTCTCCTATTCTGATCTTCCTCTTCTTTCCCCATGTTTTCATGTGTCCCTCCAGCGGTGTCTGCATGCGGGTGCACGCGTCCATAGACTTACCTGCTCGTCTCCCGGCCGAGAATCGGAACTGCGCATGCGCCTGCCCCAAGATGCTTTGCGGCCGTACGATCACTTCCTGATTCTCGGTGCGGGAGTGAGCAGCGATAACGAGGTAAGCTTAAAACTAGTTAAAGCGGGTTTTGTTTTTTTAAAAACTTCTTGCCTATATCTACTGCTTGCCAGCAGTAGATATAGGCAAAAAAAACGGAGGGTTTAGAACCCCTTTAACTCCTGCATTTAGTGCCACTTTAAATGATTCTGGCCATCAGACTGAGGGCATCTGGTGGTGAGAAAGAAGTACTGCAACAGAAAGCTCTGGTTTAAAAGTGAATATTACAACAAAAGCTGCTTTTACATTTATCGTTTCATGGACTAATATTTCCGTCTTGATATTTTGGCTGAAGTTCTGATTTAAACAAACACGCTGCAAGAGTTCATTAGTTATATTGCATTATGAATTGGGGGTCATGTCAGAGGATCTGGAAAAGTGTACGTGCCACAGTAGGGTGAAGATGTTCTTCCCTACTCCATTAGGCAGACAGGTGACAAAAGATTGTATTGAGGAATGTAGTGTTATTTGTGGAACGATGCAGTGTGGCAGGGGTGCACAAAACACATGACCCGCTGAACAGAATTCAAAAAATGTTGGCAAGCAAAGCAGTTCACATTTTATTTCAGGTGTACATTAAGCTGTTTAACTGAAGTTCAGCTTTAAGGCTGAATTCACACCTATTACGCGCGGTTTCGCAAGCAGATTGTGGCATATTCATGTGCAAAACGCAGTGGGGGTAATTTATCAAAACTGGAGCAAACAGAATCTGGAGCAATTGACCCTGGCAACCAATCAGCATCTCTCTTCCGTTTGCTCAGGTAAGATTTCAAAATGAGACATAGATTGGCTGCAGTGCAAATCTGCTCCAGATTTTGATAAATTCCCCCCACTAAATCTGCTAAAAAATAATTGCATTGCACGTTTTTCAAGCGTTTTCTATTGGGTCAATGGGGGAAAAAATGCCCTGAGTCTGCCCCAAAGTAGCTCTTGCACTACTTCATGCGTCAGGGGTATTTCTGCTTGCGATAAAATGTCAAGCGTTTTTTGTCATGCTGATCGACGCCTGACAATACGCCTAGGTGTGAATGGAGCCTAACGGTCTGACCTAGCATGCCCAATTAATTTTTTTGATTAACTGAACCAGTTTTACACTTTTTTTTCTCTCTTTAGAGCAAATGTGTCAGCCATTCTAAAAGTGCTGACTAAGAGGAAGCACCAAAGTGCTTACAGTTATTTCTTCTTAACCAGAAAAGACTTCTGTGCCTTTGATGAAAGAGGTGCACAGAAGAGGCATTTCTGGCTAACAAAGGTCATTTAGACACATTGTGGCACCTGAGCCTAAATGAATTACAGTTTCAGTTTAAGGGTGCCCACACACTTTACGATAATCGCGGGAAATCCCGCGATCGTACGATTATCGTAAGGTGTGCGGAAGCCGTGCGACCTTACAGTAGTAGGTCGCACGGCTTCCGCACACCTTACGATAATCGACTTTTTCGACATGTTCGAAAACCCGCCGAGCATCGTACGAACTAGAAGTGAAAAACACTGAATAACTGGTGCACACACAAACGATGTTCATATTTACACATGCTAAACAGTAAACTGGACCTCAGACTCAAACCAACGCATGGCAGACCTCAGACCCTAACCAACGCACGGCAGATCTCAGGCCAGAACCAACGCACGCCAGAGCAAAGGTCAGAACCAATGCATGCCAAAGTGCAGACCAGAACCAACGCACACCACAGAGCAGACCAGAACCAACACATGGCAAACTTCAGGTGAGAACCAACGCACTGCAGAATACCGCCAACTGTAGAAGACCACAAATCCCAGCAATACACTATACAGTAGAAGTGTATTGCTGGGATTTGTAATAGCAGAGAGATATGAAGCTACATACTCTGTTGTTTCAGGATCACTGCCTCATGTCTCCAGGGTCTCAGGATGGCTCTCAGGTGACCAGTGCGGGGATCTCTTGTAGCCGGTGCAGGGCTCTCTGGTGGGTAGTGCGGTATTTAGTCAGACTCAGGGCCTTCCAACATACATTACAATAAGCTTACATTTTATTGACTATGAGAGACAGAGCGATGCTTTGCTGTCCTCTGTAAAGCCTCCCTCCCCCCCCACACCTCAGCAGCGGGCCCATATTATTCAGCCTTGGGCACCAGCTGCTTCTGTGCTGATCTCAGCAAAACACTACCCCCCGCCATGTGAACAGCATTGCCCAGCTATACGCTGGATGGAAGAGTTATAAATCAGCCCATATGTGTGGTGACCGGCATTCTTCAGCATAGTACAATGCAGGTCACCGCCAGGTCACACAGGAAACAATTGTTTTCTATGTGTCCTGTTGATGCCGGGTCACCGTCAGTCACTGCACAGCAATCAGCAGCACTGCATTACCTTTAATGGAAGTCTAATTTTGTGACACATCTATAGAGTTAAGAATCCTTAATAAAAAACCAAAGTGACACTTATTTGTAGTTGAGTCCAGTGAGATTTACATACAACAGTCACATGACATTATGAGTACTTAAAGTGTTTTATTTTGTTGCATTAAATTTTGAGAAACCCCCCTCCCACTATATCTTTGTTGTATGTTCCCATTCACACAGAATACCTAAAAACAATCACAAAATATTAAATTTTTCTTACATTTTAGATATTTATTTGGAGCAGGCCTTTGTGCGGACTGCAAGCTAAACACTTTAAAAGGGAGTCTGTCTGTCAGTGTGCCTGTGCTATCACATAGGGGGGAAAAAAAAGTTAAAAAAAATAAAAGACAAAAAATGTTTAAGTCCCCCCACCCCCACGTTTACGCACATATAAACGTAAATAGGCGTCAGATGCGCCAGCGCGCGAAACCGACTATTGCGCTACACATCTTACATATCGATCGCCCCCCCACCCTGCCTTTCCTGCACCGCCGGGGCCAGTGCTCGGATCGAGGGTCTGGTAGGAATGTTCGTAGATACTACGAATTTCGTCCGGTGAACATGTCTACAATGCAGGATAACACTACCTCTGGCTCGCTCCAAAGGGTGGTCTACAGTAATAGAACTATTGGGACTCCCTGTGTTTCCTCTATAAAAACATCTATGAAGGATCCTGAGCACACCAGCACGCGTATAGATGGTTTAACACAGTTTACTTTGAATGTTGAAATGAATGACAGTATTAATAGAGACAGAAGTACTGTATACTTTCTATCATCAAACACCTTAACTGTATAGCAAATTCAATTAGAAGGGTGACTATACAGCAGCAATGGCAACAGTCCCTCTACACAGGATAAAAGTTAGAGTAGAACCTTGTTTTAGTCCCAATGTACCCGGGTACCAAACCAACTGGCCAGTGGTATAATCGTTGGGTCCCAATGTATTCAGTGACAGACTCAGTGTTTGGTGTTCTCGGTAAGCATGCCAAGTATCTGCACTGGTACTCGAAAAGTATCTGTGCATCCCTAGTACATTCCCACCAACTCACTGCACACAACATCTCTGTTCAGCCGCTCTCCACGCGGGAAATGAAGCAAGAATGTTCTCCAGTCAGAGTACACTCCCCTCTCCTCTCAGTACACTTTGGGAAGTGTAGTCCATAACGTCTAGTCCAGCAGGCATCTTCCTGAGCAAAGAACTCAGTCCCCATAAGTCTGTGGTCTGAGTCCCCAAAGCCCTGGTCAGCTGCAACATTAGATCAGTCCTAAAGTGACCTGCTCCACAACAAGGCTACACTTCAATCAAACACCAGTGATTTCCATCTTAAGTTATGAACAAGGAGAGATTGGTGTGTGCTTTAATCGGATCCTAAAGATGGAATCTTTCACGCTTGACATCAACAGAATTGGACGCCAGGAATCTGGTTACCACACCAGATACTGTTTTCATAAATGGTATTACAATTGTAAATAATCAATATTCCTCGAATCCCAAATGCTAAAGTTATGTCAGTGGCTCCATTCTTGCCTTGTTAAAGTTGTATAAGTTTTTTTTATATTTTGGTGTAAGTAAATGTTTCTTCTCCTCCTGCCAGTTTTTCTTCTTTCTAAGGCCTGCTTTAATAGGGTGAACACAAGCTACTAATGCTGCAGGAGCCTGGTCACCCTCCAGTGTGAACTACAGGCAGTTGTGCCTTCATCCAATCTTCTGCAGTCCATGTCCGCTGTTGCTTGATTGACAACTGATCTGACCATTTAGCAGCTTAAACTGGGACTTCCTGTAACTGTACCTTTTCCTGGACAGCTTGGTCTGCTACAGGAAGTGTATGAAGTCAAACCATAGTTTGTGGATGGGGCTTTTATGGTATAGCCAAAAGCCTAAGCAAATATACTGTTAAAACAGTAAAATATACATGTACATACATTGCACAAAACCTACCTAGTGAACCATAAAACTGTAAAATAGCTTCAAATGAATTTTAATATCTTGACTGGGTATCTGGTATAGATGCATGTGCTTGTAGACTTGACAATACTGTAATAGTGAGTTTGGTCCTCGTCCTCAACGTATCTGTGGTCTGACACAACTAAAACCAAATGCCGGAGATGCCCATATGCCTCGGCCTTGTGTGTAGGCCGCAAAGGGGGGCAAATACTATAGTAAATGGTTACTGTTAGATATTCATCTACCTGTTGTTGAATCTGCCAGAGTACCCCCGTGCAGTCTGATGGGGTTGTGATAGAATGCAAAAATTCCTGCTAGTAAATCCATTGCTTTTACTGTAAAAGGCCAACCTGTTACACGAAACTGTCAGTTGATGGGGGAGAAACCATATAATGTTGGCAGGAATGCACATGCACAAGAACACAAAGATCTGAATGGGACCTTAAAGTGTTATTAAACCCTCACTTTTTTTGCATGTATCTACTGCTAGCAAGCAGTCGATGTATGCAAAAACTTTAAAAAAAACCTTTTGAAACAGTTTTAAACTTACCTGCGTCTTCATCACGCGCTCCCGTCCGAACATCTGAAGAGTCTCGGGCAGCCGCAAAGGATCTTGGGGCGGGCGCATGCGCACTTCAGATGTTCGGCAAGGAGACGAAGAGAGACACAAGGTAAGTCTATGGAGCAGCGTGCACCGGCACAGACTCCGTGGGACAGCAAGAGAAGAGGAGGACAGAGGAGTCAGCGCTGGATCGGAGACTCAACCAGCCCTGGAGGGACAGCTGAAAAGGACAGGAAAGAAGAAGATTATCGAATAAAGAGACATCATTTAAGGTAAGTCCCTACAGCAGAATTGGAAAGGGGGGGCGGGGGGAATTCTGACTTTAATGTCACTTTAAGAATTAGGGGCGGGGAATAAAATATTTTTATTTTTTTTTCAATCCTCAGCGTTGTCGATGTCCTCCAGCATCCTTACAGCCTGCCCCTGTCCACATGCACTACAGTGATAACAAGCTGCATGTGTTTTTTCACAAGGCATGTTTTAAAAATGTAAATAATAACAAAGTATTAAAATTGTAAATACGTAATGAAGGTTTAAATTTTAAAATTGTAAATACATGATGAAAGTTTTAATTCAAAAACTGTTAAAAAAATTATTTTGGCCAATGGAAATATGTTAATGGATGATGAGCCACTGACGGGGTGGCAAAAAACAGCTCCCAGAGCCGTGTTATAATAACATAGATAGAGGAGGTGAGATGGAGGTGGAGAGGTAGACGGTAAAAGAAGAACGGAGATTAGGAAAAGGTTGAGAAGGAGGTGAGATGGAGGGTAAAAGAAGGGGAGGAGAAATAGGTGGAGGAGGAGGTTAGATGTAGGAGAAGGTAAAGGAAGAAGGGGAGGAGGTGAGATGGAAGTGAAGAAGATGGTGAAAGAGGAAGAGGAATAGGTGGAGGAGGTGGATGCCACCAACATTGGCTAGGTCAAAGGCCTTCCATAGGACATAGCATTGTTACCTGCTCTGGTTTCTTGCCTCCAGTTTATGGGTGCATCTAGCCTATATCGTTTTCCTTATCTATATTCACATTATCAGATAGAGTAATATGAAGGGGTTTATGGTTTTATCATTATTGCTGGGGAACTTTGGACAGTGTGATCCCAGGACTTGAACAGCATGTTGCACATATGTGAACTTTGGCTGCAGACAGAACTCGTTCTATAGAAATCACCTCAACACACATGAGATCAGCAAAACAATATCTTGCCATGAAAAGCACTCACATTTTAGGGGGTCTCCATGCCTCTAAATCAGGTACACGTGTGTATTGTAAAATAGGACACGTGTGTGACCACATATACTCGATAGCATGTCGAATCTACGCAGGTCTGAGCCAGGACAAAAAACTGTTCCAATCATGCTGCAGAAGATTCCTCTGATATACAGTAGCTCAATGTAAATGGTGCTGTCAATCTATGCATAGTTACATAGTATTTGAGGTTGAATAAAGACATAAGTCCATCAAGTCCAACCTATGCACATAGACACAAAATGTTTTTTAGGGTTTGGGGTCCTGCACTTCCTCTACAAAAGTTAGGAAAATAAGGTTAAAGTGTACGCACTAGTTTTATACTGGACATTACGTGTGGTGCTGCCGTGAAGCTATCACATCCTCAGGGAGTCAGGCAACAGTACCCCTAAGTGCTGGTTGGCATTTGAAAACTGCCAAAGTCATACATCTCATTAGACACGAAAGGTAGACATCTTTTAGCACAATGTATGTAGACAAAGGACAAACCCCTAACACACCCCCAGTGCCATAGTCTTCATTAAGCAGGTAGTCCATCCCACAAATCTCATGGCAGCACACAGACTCCTCCACTGTGGACATCTGGGTAAAAGCGACCTCATTTACATTAGTCCGTGCTCTCAATATCCTTCCTTATGCTAGGCACATCTGCACTTTCTACTTTTATATCTGCCTCTGGGAGTCATGCCTGTAACTGTCAGTCTTGCAATGCCTCATGGGACTTGTAGTTCAACAACAGCTGGAGGGCCGGAGTTTTAACAGATTGCTGAGGCGTGTTCAGTTGCTCAGCCGCTGCGAGCGCTGAGTTAGCAAACTGCCACTGAACGCTGTGCTCGAAGTCAGCGCCCAGCACTGCTAACTTAGCACTTGCTGCGGAAGTGAATGTGGATGCAGAGTGCTGAGTTTGACGGAGAAGGTGGGACAGAGCACCAGCAGTCATTTTAACTGTGGGCACACCTGGCAGCGCTGGAGAAAGGTGCCCAAACTCAATGGAAGAAATCATTTCAGTGTGGGAACCTACAATTGAATGTTTTGTTGGACGAACACACCAAATAGTCATTGGAAAATTGTATTTATTAGTCAAAAATATTATCCCCTGCCATTTTGCTTAGCACTCTGCAGCCGAAACGTTCAGTGAAACTCCTGCAGCAAACTGAAGTGCTGAAGAAAAGCTACTTAGCGCTTGGCTAAGGAACTGAACAGGCCTCTGGACTTCATTAAAAGTCTAGCCTGCGTGACTTCTGCTGACGCAGTCTCAGACGGTGTCGGCTCAATGTGCAAGTGCAGAACAACTGATCGGGTCCAGAATTGTCACAGGCTATTTCTTTTCTTATGTGTTATGTGACCGTAGGCGCTTCACATGCCTGTTAAAATTCTAGATCCGATCAGCTTTTTGAGGTAGCTGATATAGCCGACGTCCCTCCCTGACGCCTAACCAACACCCCTGGAAGTGACATGCAGGTCCGGATTATAAACAGGTTCAGAATTCTAATAGAATATTGGCACTGTCCACCCCTTGTGTCCTTGCACACAAAGCAAGATGTACAGTATAGTTTATTTAACCAGTTGCCGTCCGCCCGTAGTAGAAAAACGGACGGACGGCACTGTCGCATTGGCGGGTTGCCGTCACCAGACGGCATTTTTTTTCTGCTCGTGCGCGCCCCCTAGCGGGCACGCACGGGCAGATTCATTTCAGTACAGCGCTGCATGACGGAATAAATGTCAGTCAAAGTACCGCAGCGCTGAATACTGAAAAATGGCCTGGATGGGAAGGGGGTTTAACACCGCGGATGTCAACTGGTTAAACTACATAAACTTACACTTTAATATTTTTATTAATGCATTTCAATGTAATGAGTGCCGATATACAAGAAACTCCATGCTTTATTCATGCACACTGTCCTGGGATTAGAAGGACGAAAAGCACAAACAAATCGATGATCACATTCATTCAGCGCACTTTAGGCGGCGGGATTGCGCACAGAGACGCGTACGCAGCCTACTAACTAAACCGGAAGTCAGGTCGTTGGAGATCTCGACGAGTTGGAACTTTCGATAGAACAAGGTCTTTGTTTATTCCGTGTATGCACCGCCCACTTCCTATTCCTTCGCTGACATCACTTCCGGGTTCCGCTATTGGATGAGAACTGGTTGCTAAACTATGGATGATGATCTGCTGCTGGCTATCCGTTTACAGGAGCAGTACAATCAGGAAGCGGAGGGACAGACATGGCGCTCTCCTCAGGAGGTGGTCGAAGTCGGGGCTGTAAATCGCCCCAAAGATCTCTCCATAGTGGACCCTTCGTGGGAGCTGCTGGACCCCAGCCCGGATGTCCATGCCCTGTTCCTGCAGTTCAATCAGATGTTCTTCTGGGGGAAGCTAGTCGGGGTGGAAGTCAAGTGGAGCCCCAAAATGACTCTGTGAGTGGGGTAGGGGGTCGCTCCTGGGAAGGGGGTGTTATTGAATCTGTTCATATACTGTGATCAGTCAGTGTCACTGTGTACTGCAAGGACCTGATCATTACAAACATGGCTGACATATAATTACTCTAAACACTTACTAGATTGCCAGTTTGTAGAATTAGGTTTCCATTTAATGTTTCTGAGCAGGATAAAGCAGAACCCCACATTTACATTCTGTTCACCTACCTTC
>NW_017306314.1:779995-836766 GCF_000935625.1 Nanorana parkeri
CCTTTTTTCTGCAGGAACTTGTTCCTACTTCCTCCACCTAGGTGAGGCTGGCATTGCCATTTACCCATCCCCCTGCCCGTGGCCCCTTGGGATCACATGACACGAGGCTTGTCTGTCTGAAGCCCACCGTACACATATATACAACATTATCCTGAAGTGGTTATACCAAGATCGTGGCTGCAGCTGTGACCCTGGTATAATTATTTTCACCAGGCCAAGCTTGTCAAGCACATGTGATCTGGGGAGCTGTACAGCATCTAGATCACTTGTACCTACCTGTGATTGTGCCACACCTCCCCGACATGGTTTTCAGGCTCAACGCCCCTCTGGGGGGCCCAGGACCACGGCAAATGGTGTCAAGATGGAGAGCAGGAGCAGAGCAAGGAACATCCATTCCCTGAACAACTCTGTGATAAGTGAAGCAGGAAGTGCTGTCCTCTCAGCGCTTCCTGGTTTAGAGCTCTCAGAAACCTAGCTGAAGTGCCGGGTAAACAGCCCATCAAGCACAGCCTTGTGCCTCTTCCCCTGTATTGGACTGCAGGGGAGACATCAGGGGTCTAATAGAGGGCTTTTCAAGTGTCATCTGTTAACAATTTTGAGTACCATAATTGTTTCACCATTGCAAAGCTACGTGCAATTTTAAGTCTTGACATGTTTGGTATTGAATAACTTAACATGACCCCGTCTTTCTTATATGTTACCAAAAATAGGTTATTATATTGTTTGTGTGCACAAAAATTCATTTGAGTGTATGTTTTCATACAATATCGATTTGATAAACATTAGCACAAATATCGTGCGAAACAAAAAAAACATAAGTTAGGTACACGGTTACTTCTTTTCCTAGAATCTTCCAGGGCAGCACAGGAGGTAGGTTTGAATTCTTCAAGGAAGTCTCCTTCCTTCTATCCCCGATAGTGTGTTAGTAAGAGGCACTACAACCCCATGCAACCAACACCTGAAAGGAGGACCACCTGCCAAGGGTTCCCCCCACTGTGCCTTACCCACAGTATGGGGATAGGAAGAAGGAAACTTCCCTGAAGACTTCCAACCTACCTTCCGTGCTGCCCTGAAAGATAAAGTGGCATGGAGGCTCCGGGGCTGCCTCTCACTGACTCAGGCAGTGGCTGTCATAATGAATGCGCGGCTCTCAGTACAGTGTGGGCTCTGCAGGAGGTGGGGCATCTCATCAGTACCTGGACGCGGGACATAGAAAAAGTGGGGAGAAGCCGGGTAAGGGGAGGCACGGGGGTGGTTGGGGGCAGTGCTGAAGCAGGCGGGGCATGTGCTCTGAGCGCCGCCGGCAGGGCCAGTGGCAGATTCGATAGGGGGGGAAACAATATTATTACTGGGCCAGGGGCGGGCACTGATCCCTCCCTCCGCCAGCACTGCAGGCACACCTGCACCTATGTATGTATGTGTATATATATTGTATAAATATATAGATATATTCTTGTGTATAATATATACAGGGCTTGAAAAACCCACTTAAGTCACTCTCTAGATACAGAAGCTGATGATGCCGATCTCTGCTTCATCAGCTTCTCTGGGGGTCCCTAGGTGACATTAGGGGTCTTGGAGACCCCTGATGTCTCCATAAAGAGGGCCTGTCATGTAAATTGGCTATCCCGTAGAGGGCTTCTTAGCCCCCCCATGTAATAGCAATAAAGTTGTGTGTAAAAAAAAAAAAAAAAAAAAAAAAAAAAAAAAAATGGGCGTTTTTTACTATTTTGCGGGCGCATGCAATTTTAAGGCTTGACATTTTTGGTGTCTATTTACCCGACGTGACTTTTATGTTTTACTAAAAATATGGGTAATAATAAATGTTTTATAACATAACGTAGGGAAACTTTTTTTTTTTTACATTTATGGTACTTTTTTCATTATAGAGTAAAAAAAAATAAAGCCACCCCCACCCCATGGTGATTTATATACCTCCAAAAGAAAGCTCTATCTGTCCCCAAAAATGTTTAACATAAATTGCAAGGCTATAGTCGGGTCATGCTGACTGGTGAGACACCGTCACATTTTTCAAGCACTGTAAATAAATATATTTACACACACACACATGAGAATATATTTATATATGAGGAAACAAAAAATATGAGAATATATATATATATATATACTTAAAAAATTCATATTAGTGGTCCGTGGGATTTAAAATTATGAATTTAGTGGTCCATGAGGTCCGAAAGGTTGGCGACCGCTGCTCTAGAGTACTATAAAACAGATACGATACTTGTATCTGCTGGTCAGCAGTTGTTGGAAGCAGTTCCAGTTGCTCACGCTTGAACTACAGAATATAGAAGGAGGGGACAGTGTGCTGAGACTTACAGTTTAAGGCCCCGTTCACATTGAGCGATTTATCGCGCGATTTTTGTAGCGATATCGCTCATATTTCCGCACTATATCGCTCTATGTAGCTTCACCAATACATTTCAATGTAGCTGTTCACATCTCGTCGCTCAATGTCGCTCAATATCGCTTGTAGCTCGTCGCTTCTACATGACCCTTTTTTAGAGCGATTTTGAGCGATATTGCTCCTGATTGCATACAGCCCAATAGGAAGATGTCGCGCGATACGTCGCTCAAAGTCGCGCGATTTGCATGTCGCTCAGTGTGAATGGGTTCTTAAGGTATAGGTGAAGTGGAAGCAGCAAGGCCAACTGGGACATGTAGCTGTATAACTAACAGTAGTTTGTGCGTCCCGTGCACTTCGCACATGGGCAGCAAGTATTTGATAACTGTAGATACTCTGTAGCAAGGGTGGGCAACTCCAGTCCTCCAGCTGTGCTTTAACTACAAATCCCAACATGCCTCTGGGAGTCATGCCTGTACCTCAGTCTTGCAATGCCTCATCGGACTTGTAGTTCCACAACAGCTTGAAGGCCAGAGCCACCCACCCCTGCTCTACAGAGTATCGATACATAGGACTGCAATACTCTGGGTCATGACCCCCCCCCAATTCAGAGTCACCATTGGAAAAGTAATTAAGTAAAATGTACTCTATTTTCATAATGCAAATAAGCAACATAACGCTTGGCATCACCATCAGAGCGCAGTGTGAGTGTAATATATATTGGTATATATGGCATGTATGTGTTTATATTTGTATTCTGTTTTCTATAGTTGTGCAGGGGTTTGTTCCTATGAAGGAAGAGGAGGCTTGTGTTCTATACGTCTTAGTAAACCTCTGTTGACACTTAGGCCTAGAAAAGATCTTATACAGGTAAGTGGAATTTATGGCTATAAGGTTAAAATAATATACCATTAATAATAAAAAAAAAATGTTGTAATGTGTTAACTACAACAACTGCAGAATAAAAAGAAAAGTACATTTACAGTCTAAAACTGCCATCATATTTTTATGTAAAATGTATATTATATTTCAAAAATATTTTGCCATTTTTAGGGCTGCAACTAATGATTATTTTCATAATGGCCGATTTTGTTTCCCGGTTCCCGACAATTTTTTTTTGGCTGCCGCCTTCATTTGTTTGGACATTTCCAACCGGACACCCATTGTGCAAATTTCATCCAGTTCCTGAAGAACCGCCTGAAATTCGCATAATGAATGGCCATCTTAATGCAGCCACCACATATAAGGGCTGGGAAGCTGCTATATATGACATTTCTGAGTTTCGATATTCTTTTAATATATTGCACAGCAGGCACCATGCAGCCTGAAGATGATTGTGTTCATCTGCAGGCTAAACTTTTTTTTTTTCCCCACAATGATTACTTTGTCATGCATGTGGTATTTGACAAAGCGAACACATAGGGATCAACAACCACTCTAATTGGTTACCGAATGTTAGTGGGAGAACTCAAGCTGTCAGTGACGGCCAGGATTGAGAGCCACCAGTTGTACAAAGTTTCTCCTTTTCTGTCTTTGCTTTGGGTTGTAACAGTTGTGTCCTTCTTATAGATTTTGATGCCTTTACTTTAGGTATATGTAGTGTACAAATAAAGGCTGGTGGTAATATTGTCAGTGAATTTTGATGTAAGAGGTTGGTGGTTTTTTGTGCTTTACAGACATTACTCCATGAAATGATCCATGCCCTTCTGTTTGTCACGCACAACAACAAGGATCGGGATTCCCATGGTCCAGAATTCCTCAAACATATGAATCGAATAAACGGTCTTACTGGTGCCAATATATCTGTAAGTATGGTATTAATTGTTTGCCGTATAGGTTTAGTCAGTGGAGAAGAGGGGGTGCAGGCCGAGATATTTAAACTGAAGCTCTAAGTAAAAAGATAACACTGCAAATTGCCTTTTGTGTTTGCCTGTCTTACACTGATCCAAGGTTTTGTGACTGTTAAAGAAAAGTTGTGTTTTTTTAAATAAAAAATAGAGTGCTTTTAATTTGTACACAAGGCTTTTAGTAATTTGATGTTCTCAAAGCTTCATTTATATTTCAATGTACAGACAACCTTGGCTTGCTAAATCCTGAGCAGTATTGGTTTGATGACAAATATTGGCCAGAATCTTCATTCCTTGTTCCTGTAATTGACACACTTCTACACAGAGTTAAGATCAAATTAAAGGCATCTCTGCACTTCTAAAGGGGTAGCAGAGTGCAATGTTTATTCAAACCCTTGGATTGTTAATGTGATTAAATTCAAGGCAGAGCATCCCACTTGGTACTCCGGTTCAGCAGGCTCATTAGAATGGGCTATCTCTAAATCTGAAGAACAGAAACAAGTATTTGTGTCAACTAGGGGTGCACCGATACCGCTTTTTCGGTCATGAGTACCGATATGTTTTCTCGGTCATGAGTACCGATAAGTATCGCTGCCGTGTGCCATGATTGTCAGGAAGTCGGGCTGCGGATCATAACCCGCCTCCCGGCTTCCTGTTTTGAAAGACAGTGTTCTATGGAAAGAACACAAGCTTCACTTGCTGAGGCTGCCTGGCTTCCTGACCAATCAGGAAGCTGGCTGGCAGGTCATGAGGTGCCGTTTGGCTTCCTGATTGGTCAGGTAGCCAGGCTGCCTAGCAACAAGGATGCCGGCTTCCTAGCCAATCAGGAAGACGGGAGGTGGGTCACAACGTGGAGCCCAGCTTCCTGGAAGCCGCCTTAACTTGTTGCTAGGCAGCCTAGCTTCCTGACCAATCAGGAAGCCAGGCGGCACCTCATGACCTGCAAGTGAAGCCGGTGTTCTATCCATAGTACACCGTCTTTCAAGGCAGGAAGCCGGGAGGCGGGTCATTACGTGCCGCCTGGCTTCCTGATTGGTTAGGAAGCCAGGCTGCCTAGCAACAAGGATGTCGGCTTCGTAGGCAATTGGGAAGCTGGGAGGAGAGTCATAACCCACCTCTCAACTTCCTGATTGAAAAGGAAGCCGGCTCCATGCTCCCTCGGCACTACCAGTCAAAGAAAGATCTCCCTCTGACCGGAAGTTCCGATACTGGAGGTAAGTATTGGCATAAATGTATTCTTACAACCTCTTTAAAATCGACAAATGCATGTGTATTTCTTCTGCTTCAACCACCATTGTAAATGTATTGTATTACTTCCTCTTTAATACCTGACTTAGGTTTATCACAGTTTTCACGATGAAGTAGAAGAGTACAGAAAACACTGGTGGAGGTGTAATGGGCCCTGCCAGTCAAGAAAGCCATATTTTGGATATGTTAAACGAGCAATGAACCGAGCACCATCTGCACATGATCCCTGGTGGGCTGACCATCAAAGAACTTGTGGGGGAACTTTCACAAAGGTAAAAGAACCAGAGTCCAGTTCTCACAAAGACAAGAAAAAGGAGAAAGTTTCTGAAAGCCAAGCCAAGACCGTGACTAAAGGTAGTAACGGTTTTATGGTAAAAAGATATGTATGTTATTAACATCATTGAGTTTTTTTCACTTATGCGATGTGTTGTTTACAATGGAAACAACCTAGGTGTATAATATATAGGGCTGCAACTAACGATTATTTTCATAATCGATTAGTTGGCCAAATTTTTTTCCATTAATTGGATCAAATTAAAAAAAACTAAATATCTTTTATTCAAAATATTAAACACAAATTGAGTGTTAAAAACAAAGTTTATTTCAAAATAAAACTGCATGCACATTTTTTTTGCAATCGCATTGCACTGAAATGCACAGCATTGCGATACTGCACATTCCAGTGCGGATGATCGCACTGCAGGCGGGAGGCGTATTTGGGGTGCCATTGAAATGAATGGCACCACAAAGCACAATTCGCAGCTGATTTTTTTCATGCGGAAACTTTTCCAACCTTTTTTATAATTTAAAAAAAATAATAATTGTGTGTATTAGACATTTTAATTAGTTTCATGAATTTAAAATAATCTGAATTCCAACCAACATATACAAAAACTTATTTAAAATAACCCACCAAACTTGGACAAAAAATAGAATTTTATAGATAGAGAGATAAATATATCCTGGTCATCAGAGTTAGCCATAAATATTGGCCTGAGAATTATTGCTCTCACTGGCGGATGCGGCAATACCTGACGTGTAGGGCAGGGACATGGGGGAGCAGCTGAGGAACCTGGGCACCAGTGGGGGGGCAGCAGCAGATGATACGGGGAATGCAGAGACACAACTGGTCTCTCTTGCCCACTGGCGTTGGCTGCAGCGCTCTGTGTCCCCACTGCCTCTGCCGACACAGGCGGGGAGAGCAACAGGAAATGAAAGGGACACAGACCACTGGAGCCAGGACCAGCGAGAAAGAGAACAGTGGAGTGGGGGGGGTGCGGAGGAGCTGAATCAACTAATCGATTATGTGAATCGTTGACAACAATTCTCATTATTGATAAGTTGTTGCAGCTCTAATAATATATTAAGGACTTGACCAATACTAAATTGCAGTTAGGCTGATGTTTTGTCGGTGATTCTGCCTCTGTTGACACATCGCCAACATCAGAATCACCTGGGAGATGTTTCTGCTTACCTCTACAGAATCACTCCCCTGTTGGCCCAAAATGCTGTCAAATCTCCCTCGCTAGCATAGGAACGACATCTCGCTGCTCCAACTAGTGAGGCAGCGACTCCATTAAAACTGGTAAGTGGTAGGTTAGCGATCATGTTGTTGGAGGGTTGTGCCTGGTGTGGCATGATCCTTAGGGGGAAGTGAAACCAGTTTGTTGGGAAAACCTACTACCAAGATCAACGGTAATAAAAGTTGTTAGTGATCCTGTCATGGTGGGTTGTGGCTTGTATGACACGACCCTTAGGTGAAGTTGAAACTAGTTTCTTGGGTAAATCTCCTTGCGTAATCAACAGGTAATAGAAAGAAAGGGGGAGCGGACTCAAATTCCCAAAAGCTGTGTCATTGCAGTGACACTCTTCATCATGTATGTCATGTTTTAATTTGTCCATAGTCCCAGATTACTTTTTCCAGCATAGTCCTCTTTTCCTGTGTTCCCCAGGCTATCTGTACCTGCTTTGTTGCAAAATAAAAGCATGTAGTTTACAGGGCTCAATAGCTAAAGCTTGTATGTACACACCTAAAAGTGAGAGTCAAAGCAGTGACTCCTGACCCTCTCTGACTAGTTTGTTAGGCAGGCCATAGTTTAAGTAGAGAGAGAGTATGAGCTTCTGCTGTTTTCATCTTTAGAAAACCTATGGATGAATTATGGGTGTATCCTGTATATGTACCAGTTCCAAAACTTAGAAATTAATGTTGACCCCTTACCAATTTGGCATTTCCTTAAAAGCAAACATTTAAAAATGCCAATGTGTACTGCACTGCACTTCCTGGGAAATCTGCAGATCGATTCATTAGAGGACAAAATGATATTGAGGGGACATATTTATAAAGCAGTGAATTTGACATACATCACATATTTACTGCAGGTTTCTGGCGCATGTGTTTTTAAATGACCGGGATTTATTCACCACCAGCGAGTGTTTGGTGAATATGCCCCTAGGTGTGTGAAGAGAACTACCTTAAAGTGCAGTGCAGTAGAAGATATATAGTGTGTGTGGACTAATGATGATGCATATTGATGTTTTTGTTTTGTTTGTTGCAGTAAAAAGCGAGGCAGTTGATATTCGTACGTTTCTGCCATTTAGTGGTACAGGTCATAAGCTTGGTGAATCCAGTCAATCTATTCAGCGCCAGAAAGTCCAGAATGTTGTTCCTTCTTCACTTGAACTTCCCAAACCTGTGCCAAAAAATCCCGTTTATGGAATCCTAAACTTTACTACATCATCATCAAATGGAACCGAAAACAAAGCTTCCAGTTCCAAAGTGCCTAAAATATCTGTTGCAAACACCAAAATGTTCATCAATGTTGGTGGGTCTCCAGTAAAACTTTTTAATAGCAGGAACGTGGCATCATCAATGACTAAAAGTGGAAATTCTAATAATATGGTACAAAAGAAGATTTCATCTGAAATGTTAACTTCTACTAATGTGGTACAAAAGAGGACTTCATCCGAAATGTTAACTTCTAATGTGGTACAAAAGAGGATTTCATCCGAAATGGCAATCTCATCACAGAGTACACCATCTACCTCACAGGAAACAAACAGTGAAGGAAACTATGGTCGGGCTCCTAAAAGGCCCAGAATGGATGGCAGTCAAGGCATTAAGCACTTTTTCCACAACGTACCGGGAGTAAGCACTACTGGCAATAAACCAGCAATAACTATCCCTCGTGACCAGCAGAGACCTACGAACGCTACCATCTCCAGTAGCCAGAATAAGAAGGTTAACTGCCCTGTATGTAAAGCTGAGGTTCCTGAAGCTAAGATAAATGACCACTTAGACACTTGTTTATCATAAAAATACTTTTTTAACTGTTTATGCTATAGGACTTTATATTGCTTTTACATCCAGCCTTTTATATTGTTATATGTCAAAGAAGTGCTCCAAAAAAGTTATCTTTTTTTTTTTTTTTTTTAAAATCTGCTGACTTACTAATAGTTAAGTGCAAGGAGGTGTATGCCATCTGCTGTCTCGCTCTTTTTTTTTTAAATTGCTATACTTCTGCCACTTCAAAAGGAGAGAAACAGGTCAGCTATACAGCAGCTGCACTGCCTACCCCTCCTCCTTTTCTCTATCCATTCTGTGATTGGACAACAGGAGACACAGGGTGGGCAAACGAGGAAAAAGCTGTTGTGTAGGAGTCCCGTAGGTCTAGTGCAGGGGTAGCCAAACTCCGGCCCTCCAGCTGTGGTGGAACTACAAATTCCATGAGGCATTGCAAGATTCTCACAGTCAAAGACATGACTCCCAGAGAGAGATGCATCATGGGATTTGTAGTTTCACCACAGCTGGAGGGCCGGAGTTTGGCTACCCCTGGTCTAGTGTGTCGGGGGGTGCTATAAGTCTAGAGATTGCTCTACTATTGGCATACAGGAGACAGAAGGTGGCATACGCCTCTTTGCCCATGACTATTAGTAAGTCAGCAGATTTTAAACTAGAGATAACTTTACTGGAGTAAGTAATGTTCTTTAATAATTAGGAGTCAGCATTGGGTTAAAAAAAAAAGGATACTATTCTCTGTTATAGTTTATAAAAACAATTGCAGTTTTAATCAAGGGCATCTTAATTGGTCCACTTCATGTGATCTACTGTAATCTCAGTACTGTACAAAGACCGTCGAGGCTGTGACTATTTTCCTGTCCTTTTTTATGTTGTTTCTCACCTCGTTTGTTGATGGTTTTTATTCTTTGCACACGAGGAGCACAAAAAAGTAACTTTATAGGTATATTTGACTGCCTGGTAGAATTGCCTGCATATGGACACACGTCTGCAGCCTCAATGGCCTTTTAGGGTAGCCTCAGATGTAATAAACATACATTACATGAAGCCCTAGAACACAAATGCATGCAGATGTTTGCAATGGGATGCACAGTTTGGTATCCTATGTTTGATATGAAAGTATATGCAAGCTGTGGGGGAAACTCATTAACTTTCAGTGGCGCTGGCCAGGAAGGTGCCTCTGTTAGGCCATGCTCATACAGCCAATCCAATCAGGTCTGCTTGTCAATTTTTCAGGCAGGTTTGGTTGGAGGCTTTTTGTTAGTCTAAGGGCAGGCGGATGTAAAAGAACATGCGTCCGATTTACATCCGATTACCTCAGAATCCATTTAGGTCAGAAAAAATGAAAAGGTTTGCATCCTTTTACGTTTTGGCGAACCTAAATATGACCGAACAGAGGTAAAAGGATGTAAACGGACTCGAGTCTGTTTAAGTCCACCTGCCAATAGACTTCACATTAGTCCGTTAGGCTCCATATTTAAATTAATTACAAGATGGAGGGAAAAAAACTGAACAGATACGGATTTCACAAAAGTGATATCTGATCCATTCTTCCCCAGTTCCGTAGGGGATCTGTTCACGAATTTCAGACAACGCCCATGTGTAAGGGGCCTAATTTTCTGGGAATTAGCCATGTCATGATAATAGAAAGATTTCTCACTACATAGTGCATTTATTTACCGTTCATAAATATAAATGAAACCAGAATGGCAAAATTCTGTACTCAACTATTTTAATTGCTTTATGCAGTACTTGACAAACTCAGGGCCAGTTAGGTATTCCTTTTGGAGGGACCATGCAGCATGATCTACCCAAGCGCAGATCATGGATTTCCTGACTGATCAGGGCACCTGCTATGAGACCCAAGCGCAGATCATGGATTTCCTGACTGATCAGGGCACCTGCTATGAGACCCAAGCGCAGATCATGGATTTCCTGACTGATCAGGGCACCTGCTATGAGACCCATGGCAGATGTTTAGTTAGATCATCCTGCACAGACAGGGGGGAATTTATCAAAACTGGAGCAGACAAAATCAGGAGCAGCTGTGCATAGCAACCAATCGGCTTCTCTCTTCAGCTTGTTCAGCTAAGATTTGAAAATTAAATAGAAGCTGATTGGTTGCCATGCACATCTGCTCCAGATTTTGTCTGCTCCAGTTTTGATAAATTCCCTTCATAGTATTTAAATAGAAACAGCAGACAATGAATCCTGGTGCTTGGATTCTTCAGGTTTTTCTCTATGTTGTGAACAAGGCAAAGTACAGCATTTTGCTACTCGGGTAATGTCTTATCTGTGTTTTACTGATGTCCTGGAATGTTCACGGTATTCAGTGTTTTATTCACATAATCTGTTTTTAAGGGACTTGGAAGAAATTTGTTTTAGCTAAATACCTTAAGCTGAACTACAATCAGCTGTAGAAATTCACAAGGCAATGTCGTGGACATGCCCTTGGCTCCTATTAGACAAAATAAAGCGGTTTGCTTTCAAGGTAGGATCATAGGCAGTCAGTACTTGCCCTCACAGCACTAACCCTAATCGGCACTTAGACTGCCCCAGGAATACCCGATAGTTACAGGTTTGAGTGACCATGGTATGCAACACTTTCCTACACAGTGCAGTGCTCTACACCTGAGAACAGCTTATGGTTTCTCCTGTTAAACTGTTATTTGGCCTAGGATGGGCAAACATTTCAGGTTCACTTTAAGTTTTTAAACCTAAATATGTCATATACGTGTTTGTTGCTTTTAAATGTTTAATAAATGTAATTTATCAACAACTGTACTGCCTGTTTTTTCACTGAGGCCTATAGGTGTGTTTTTATTTTAAAGCAGAAATCAAGGCACCAGGATTAAGACATAGTTCAAAAGAGAAAATCACAATGCATGTATTAACATAGTTACATAGTTACATAGTATTTGAGGTTGAATAAAGACATTAGTCCATCAAGTCCAACCTATTAGGATCTCATTCTAGGAGTACCCGTACCCCTGTATATTACGGTCCCTTAAGAAATAGGAAGGGAGACAACAAGAGATAACATTTTTATAAAAAGGAAATCTCACCGCTCCAATTCCTTAGCCACCATCAGGACTCCCTAGGTGCTGGTCCAATAGGTGCGTCTCCACCTTGGAATGTAGTAGTATGCGAACAGACCGCACTGTCCAGAGAATTCCAATACTTCACTTTATTGAAATTCACAGCAAATCCAGTATAACAGTGATTAAGAGTGTATAAAGCAACAAATGCCAGCACTGCACACCCCCAACCAACTACAACTCCTCACATGTCTCACCCGCAGGCTTATTCATAGAGCTCCTACGGGTGAAACTTGTGAGAGGTTGTAGCTGGTTAGGGGTGTGCAGTGCTGGCATTTGTTGCTTTATACACTCTTAATCACTGTTATACTGGATTTGCTGTGAATTTCAATAAAGTGAAGTATTGGAATTGTCTGGATAGTGCGGTCTGTTTGTATACTAATATATTGTAAAAGTGCTATGAAAGTGTCTTAAAATAGGGTCACATGACTCTACTGGTTTGCTTTCCATTTCAATGGATGCAGGATAGTAAGAGTAAAGTGCTCTTTTTCCCTAGGAGTGAAAATAAAGACTATATACTCAACTGATCCTCAATCCTGCGGCAGTGACTGCTCGCATCTTTCCCCTCCGCTCTAGCTGGGGTATATCCCTCAGCGTCCTCACACCTAAACACAGGTGAATACACTGTATTAGACATGATGATGTCAGCAGGGCTTAGACCGCTGGAGCCCAGGGGAGAAGAGGCTGTGGGGACCAGTCTAGCAGCTAGGTGAAACCGAAGATCAGGTATTCTTTATTTTTGACCCTAGAGAAACACAAGCAGTTAACCCTTTCAGCGCAGGGGAAGGCCCCACTGCAATGGTTAATGTCTTGAAAACCTGGAGTTCTTCTTAGAGAAAAATGTGCACTGTCCTATCTGACCTCCTTTTGAAAATGCTAGTCGTCTGGCTGTTATGCTGACCCTCTGGTACAAATACTTTCTGACTGACTGGTACTAAATGAAATTGCAGAACAGGAAATTCCTATTAATGTCAGAAGTGCTTACTTTCTGCATACTTTAGCTGTGTTAATAACTAAATGTATCGAAGCCAAAGGATTTGCCTGACAGCCCGGTAACTAACATTTTCTTACTAAGAGGTCAGCAGTAGTAGCCTTCATGTTTTTCCTCCGGAAAGGCTAGGTTTTTAGATCAAATGGATCTTAGAAATAATGTATATATCCGTGCCACAAGATGGCAGCAAAGCTTCAGTGGACCTGGTGTGAAAAGGAAAACTGGTGACTGGAAGAAATGTGTTGCTCACCAAGAGTGATGGCTAACCTAACCAAAGTCATTTTGGTATACGCTGAAGTGGCTTCAGTACAGGTATATAAGGATTCTAAAATCCAAAAAGGATTTTACAATAAATAGCCTCCAAAATATGTTATAATTAAAGGCCAACTCCATCTCCAAAATATGCCCCTTCCTAACCAATGAAAGCACAAAGCTACTCATCCACTCACTTGTTATCTCTTGTTATAACTCCCTCCTCATTGGCATCACCTCTACACAGGCTTTCCCCCCTTCAGTCTATTATCAATGCTGTAGCCAGGCTCATCCACCTAGCCAACCACTCAATGCCTGCAACCCCTCTCAGACAATCCCTCCACTGGCTTCCGATCACCCGAAGAAAAAAAAAAAGGTGAAATATTAACAGCCACTTACAAAGCCATTCACAACTCTGCCCCCCGGCTATGTCTTCAACCTCGTCTTAATGTATCAACCTAATTGTCCTCCCCGCACTTCCCAAGACCTCCTGCTCTCTAGCTCCCTCGTCAACTCCTCCCATGCTTTCCAGGACTTTTCTAGAGTCTTTCCTGTCCCCTGGAACTCCCTACCCCGGCCTGTCTGGCTATCTCCTACTCTGTCTGCCTTTAGGCGAAAAGTCTGAAGATTCATCTCTTGCGGTAAGCCTATCCAGCCACAACAATGCAGGCTCCATATCCCTCCACCGTACATGGGGTTGCCAAGGGACAGTCCACACAAGGGCTATTCAACAGATTTTATACATTTCAAAATAATCAAGCTTTTGCACCAAAAGCAGTATAAAAGGAGTTCTAAAATATACACTATTACCAGAGTGCTGAAAACACTGTAGTGAGGATGGATGATAGTGATCTTAAGCAATGCAGGATTGAAGGGATAGGGGGATTTGTATGGATGGCTAGTGAAGGTGTAGCAATACAGGAAGAAGAGGAGGAGAAAATTTGACAAGCTAATTAAGCAGGCGTATAAGAAAATTGGTGCATTCTTTTCGACCTGCGTCAGTCTTTGTTAATACCCCCCTTCCCCGTGTTCACTACCCTTGCCTGACATAGTTACATAGTATTTGAAGTTGAATAAAGATACAGGTCCATGCAGTTCAACCTTTGTGTGTCTGTTTGTATATATGAGCCCCTGTGTGGTCTAGTCTTTAAGAGTACCGGTACCCCTGTATGTTACAGTCTCTGAGGAAGGTATCTAAATGATTTTTGAATGATTCAATACTCTCTGCTGATACCACTGCTTGTGGTGGAGAGTTCCAAAATGTAACCGCTCCCACAGAAAAGAAGCCCCTACACCCTTTGTAGTTAAATCTTTTTTCCACCAATTTAAGGTGGTGGCCTCTAGTCTGTGTTATGGAGTTTAGAATAAAACGTTTGTTGCTTATCTTGCTATCAACATTAAACATTTTGTACATCAAAATCATGTCCCCTTTTAATCGCCTCACTTCCAGCGTGAACAAGTTTCAATTTGGCAACCTTCTCATAGCTTTGTTCCTCCAGCCCCTTAATTAGTTTTGTTGCCCTTCTCTGGACTCTCCAGCTCAAGGACATCTTTTCTGTGGATTGGTGACCAAAATTGAACCGCATACTCCAGATGAGGCCGAACCAATAATCTATAAAGTGGCAAAATGATTGCTTTGTCTCTAGAGAACATTCCTTTATTAATACAAGACAGTAATCTGTTTGCTGTGTTTGCGGCAGCCTGGCATTGCATGCTGTATTCAATCTGTGGTCGACTATGACCCCCAAATCTTTTTCCATTTCTTTGCTAGCAGTAGATATATGCAAAAAAAAAAAGAGCGTTTAATTATACTTTAAATTTCTTAGCAGAAGCTTGTAAGACATTTTTTCTTTATTCATTTGAATTATCAGAAGCAGGCGTACCATTTATACCAAATGTGCAGATGTTTTATTGCCCTTTCGTCTTTAGATACCCATTTACCAGAACTGGGTCCAGCTAGTGATGGGACTTCATGACGCCGCTGCCATTCTCCCAGTTTGTAATTTCAGGGTAGTGTATAGCAGCAAGCACCTCCTTTACTTCCTGTCTGACCAGTGCTGAGATATACATGTTGAGAATGTTTTTCCTATTCCCTCTTTGCCCATATTTATCTATCTACAGTCTTGTGAAAAAGAAAGTACACCCTTTTTGAATTCTATGGTTTTAAATATCAGGACATTAAAAAAAAAGCATCTGGTCCATAGCAGGTCTTAAAATTAGGTACATAAAACCTCAGATAAACAACAACAACAACACATGACATATTACACCGTGTCATTATTTATTTTACAAACATAAAGCCAAAATGGAGACGTCATGTGTGAAAAATTAAGTACACCCTTACAGCTTCCATAGGAATTGGCTAAGTAACAGCCAGGTGTTGCTGATCAAATGCCCTTGATTCATTGATCATCAGCAAGTGTGACCACCTCTAAAAAAGCTGAAGTTTCAGCAGTTTGCTGGTCTGGAGCCTTCAGGCGTGTGCTAACACAATGCCAAGGAGGCAAGACATCAGCAATGATCTTAGAGAAGCAATTGTTGCTTCCTATAAATCTGGGTAGGGTTGTAAGGCCATTTCCAAACAATTTAAAGTCCATCATTCTACAGTGAGGATGATTATTCACAAGTGGAATACATTCAAGAAGAATACAGTTGCCAATCTTTCCAGGAGTGGACATCCTAGCAAATTCACTCCAAGGTCAGACTGTGCAATGCTCAGAGAAATTGTAAAAAAAACAAGAGTTACATCTCAGACTCTACAGGCCTCAGTTAGCATGTTAAAGGGTAAAGGATATTACAGTACAATTAGCGAGACTGAAGAAGTATGGTTTGTTTGAAAGGGTAGCCAGGAGAAAGCCTCTTCTCTCTAAAGAACACGGCAGCATGCCTTAGGTTTGGAAAGTTGCATCTGAACAAACCACCAGACTTCTGGAACAATGTCCTTTAGACAGATTGGTGATGTTTGGCCATAATGCAAAGCACCACATTTAGCAAAAACCACACAGCATATCAACACAAACACCTCATACTAACTGTCAGGCACGCTGGTGGAGGGGTGATGATTTCGGCTTGTTTTCCATCTACACAATGTTTGCCATTGTCCCTTATAGTATGTACCCAATAACACATGTTATTATTGCACCTGGTGCCCCAATCCTGTAAAACGAAACATGACAAATAAATATATTTCTGGCATCAAAAATGTCCACCTTTAGTACACTGACTGTATATATAGTTAGCTAGCTCCTTTGGCCTAAACAGCAATGTATCTTCTTTTTTTTTTTTTACTAGTAATACAGATCATGCTGCACTGACCATGGATACAGATAAAAAGAAGTTGTCCCATCATCCCTGGCCCTGTTCTCTTTTTTGCCACCTTGGCTATTGGGTACCAAAGCCAAAAAGGTGCTCATCCATACCCTAAAACACTGCAGATGTAAAGAAAAGAGCCAGCGGGCGCACCATTTGATTCTTGATCCTATAAGAGTCTTTAAGTCCACATAGGTGAAATATGTTAGAAAAAAAGAGGTCTCTGGTGAGACTTTATGTTGTTTTATCCGAAACAATAAAGTTTTACCTATCAGGGATTTTACAGCATGTCACCACTTTTTGCCTTCATATATGTGAACAAGGCTACATATAGTCATCTGCTAGGAATAAAACAGCAATGTGTTTATCTTGGGGTGGGCAGCACAGTGGCTTGTTTGTTAGCACTTTGCCTTGGAGCACTGGAGGTTCTTGGTTTGCATGTTCTCCCTGTGTTTGCATGGGTTTCCTCCCACACTCTGAAATCATGTTGGTAGGTTAATTGGCTCCTGTCTTAATAAACCCTACTATATTAGATAGGGACTAGGAATGTTCAGATAACAAGTACCGTACTTGGTACAAGTACAAGTACAGATACTTTTCCAGCTCCAAGACTAGACTGGAGACAAACTCAAAAGTTACGAAGCAGCTGTCATTTTTTAGGAGCATACAAGGCTCCTGGGATTTGTGCATCCCTGTTTTAATGTATGATTTGTTTATATATATTATTATTATCATTATACAGGATTTAGGGTTACAGTCACAATTTGTGCAGCGCTTTACAATATAAGGAAGACATTACAATCACAATACAATTCAAGATAAGATGGTAGGAGGGCCCTGCCTGTGAGGGCTTACAATCTAAAAGGAAGAGGCAAGTGATACATGAGGAGGTAGATGTGTGGGGATGAATTGTTTGAGAACGTGATAGTTCAGTGGTTAGGTTGAGGTGGGATAGGCTTCCCTGAAGAGATGAGTCTTAAGGGATCGCCTAAAGGCAGTCAGTGTGGGAGATAGACGTCAGGTTGGGGTAGAGAGTTCCATAGGATGGGAGAGACTCTAGTAAAGTCCTGGAGGCGAGCATGAGAGGAGTTGACGAGGGAGTTGGAAAGCAGGAGGTCTTTTGAAGAGCGGAGGGGACGGTTAGGGTGATACTTTGAGACCAGGTTTGAAATATAGCCGGGGGCAGAGTTGTGGATGGCTTTGTAAGCGGTTGTTAATATTTTGAATTTTATCCTTTGGGCTATTGGGAGCCAGTGCAGGGATCGGCAGAGGGGCTTTGCAGACACTGAACGGTTGGTTAGGTGAATGAGTCTAGCAGCTGCATTCATGATAGACTGAAGGGTGGGGTAGCCTGTGTAGAGGTAGGCCAATGAGGAGGGAGTATATATTAGGGTTGCACCGATACCATTTTTTCCAGACCAAGTACCGATAATTGTCCAAGTACTCACAGATACAATTACTGATACATTTTTGTTTAGTGTCAAGTGACAGTTTTTCTAAAACAACACAAACTAATAATTTCAAGACACAGACTAATACAGTAATTGCAAGTGGTGGAGTGCCAGGGCCCTGTCACAGCTGCAACTTCTGCGACCCTGGTAGTTCTCATGAAAAAGCCAAGTATCGGCACTGGTATCTGAACATCCCTAATAGGAACCTTAGAATGTGAGCTCCTTGAGGACGGGGACTGATGTGAATGTGCGGTATATAAAGCATTGTGTAATATTGTTGATGCTATTTAAGTACCTGTGATATTAAATAATCTTCAAATAGTAATGCTTTACAGTGGCGTAACAACCGGGGGTGCAGCAGGGGCGCGGGCCTCGAGCGAAAAATTACCATGTGTTTGGAAATTGATTGTCAGTCCCTTCAACTTTTTTCAATCCGGGAGAAAACTAGCTCTGGGCTGCTAAACAAAAAAAGCAAATATAACCGCCAACAGCACCTCTAAGGTGGGCCAAGTACATCATCGAGTATTTTCTGTGCAGGATCTGTAGTAGTCTCTAAAGGTGGCCATACACTTTACAACCCTCGCAAGACTTTTGTCTTGCGAGGGCTGTAAAGTAATTTAAAAAACGTACGATCTGCCCATCTTGGACAAACAGATCCTACTTGCAATAATCGCAAGCCCAACCTGAGGGGCGGGCTTCTGATGACTGCAATGAGGGGCGGGCTTCCAATGACTGCAAACGGGCAGTGTGCGCACACTGGCCCGTTCGGCAGTTGTCGAACAAGCAGGCCACTAAAGGTGCCCATACACTGTACGATTATCGTACGGGAATCACGGGAAATCCCGCGATCGTACGATAATCGTACAGTATATGGAAGGCGTGCGACCGTTTCTACTGTACCGTCGCACGTCTTCCGTCTAACAAGCTTGATCAGCTTTAATGCAAAGGTGACATTAGGAGTAACATCTAGGGAGAAAAATAAAAAAAGTTATACTCACCCAAACCTCAGAGCTGGCTGTGACAGTGGTTTTATTTTTAGCCTGTCTCCTCCACTGCTGCAACGATGGAATATCCCTTGACATCCTCATGTCTTGTACACTGTGTATAGAACGTGATGACTAGAGGATCCTTAGGGTCCCCACACACCTTGCGATTATCGTACGATAATCGCGGGAAATCCCGCGATCGTACGATGATCGTAAGGTGTGTGGAAGCCGTGCGACCTCTACTACTGTAAGGTCGCACGACTTTAAACTTACGGACATGTTCGAAAACCCGCCGAGCATCGTACGATGTTCGGCGGGTTTGTGGCATGTCCGTACGATAACAGCCGCACGGGCCAGTGTGCGCACACTGCCCGTTCGGCATTGCGGTCATCGGAAGCCCGCCCCTCAGGGGGCGTGGCTTGCGATCATCGCAAGTACGATCTGCCTATGCAACATAGGCAGATCGTACGTTTTTTTAAGTACCTTACAACCATCGCAAGACAGAAGTCTTGCGATGGTTGTAAGGTGTGTGCCCAGCCTTAGACCGCTGCAGTGGAGTAGGAGAAAGGCTGGAAGGATCGGTCTAATAGCTGCGACGATCAGGTACAACATTTTATTTTCCTCCCTAGACACTAATGGGCAAGTAAACCCTGCATTACGGGGGTAGCCTCACTGCAAGGCTACCCAGATCTCTTTTTTAAGGCCACAGGGGACTGTGGAATCAGAATCCTTGTCCTCCGCAACTTTAGAGGCCTATTGCTGTGTTCAATTGTGGTCGGATAGGTGGTAGTTCCCAAATGTGATGTTGGAAGCTCCCACCTCAATGCGTTCACAGCCACAAGTGATAAGAACCAATTGCAGCACTTTGTGGAGCAGGAACTGCCATTGAAGTACATTGTGGTGTTATAACTTAGATGATTCAGGTTGCATCCTAAAATGTCCCAGTTGTATTTATTAGTTATGGAGGGGCTCATGTGAGTCGGAAACTCATATAAACCCTCTATATCCCACTGCAGCCTAGAAGGTGGAACCGCCATTGGATTGGTGGCCACTTGGAGGCATAGACAGCTAGCCAGGTGGGAATTCTAGTAAGGAATCTTTCTACACAGAGCTATGGGCTGAATAGATTTTGTATATTATGTACCGGCTGCATAATTATCAAAGCAGTGTATAACTGGGGAAAATATACATTTTTGTCATATGAGGTTAAAAATAATTTCAGATAAGAATGTAATTGTACTTTCGAGACGCCAATCTGAACATAAAGGTTTTAACTGACTTCAGACATAAATGGGTTAAAGAACCTGGGCTTTTTGTCAAGGACTTGACGATGTGTCTTGCTTTATAGGGCTCCACACCTTAATATTATGTGGAAAAATAATTATATAAAATCAGTGTAACTAATCTCTGATTTAGGGGGAACTGTGTATAAGAGAGATTTTATGTATATGTCCACATGCATCTTATTTACAAGTGATATTTTACCATTTTCACCTAAATCAAACACTTCCCCGCCCCCAAAGCTGTGAATCAGGTGGTTCTACTAGTATAAAAGGACTCATTTGGCAGTGGACCTGATCTTTTGGTTTGGATGGGATTGATTCAAAATAAAATTAAAAAAAAAGAGAAAAGGATTTAAAAAAGTAGCTAAACTTATTAACAGTACTGCTATCAGGCTCAGAAATGCAGAAGCCGCCTCGAAATGTTCCACCAAAACCATTTAAACAGAGAAAACCATTAGGTAAATGCTAAATTATTTAGTATCCAAAAATAGCTGTTCGCAATTTTTTACCTTCTCTAATTTATTTATTTTTTGCAGCAATCCGAAAATCAGAAGTCATTGGAATAAAGGCCAAGTTTCCAACTAAAATCCCGGTAAAATGTCTCTAATTTCATTTGTCCTTACAATATTTATATATGGTATAATTATCTTTGTTCTCTTAACTGCTCTATAGTATGTAATATTTTCTTTCTGACCATATTTAAAATTCTCTCAAGTAAGGAACAAAGAAGTCTGTTTTTGTCTTTTGTGTTTTGTCTTCTTATATATATATATATTTTATAATGTTTATATTTTAGGTCATTGTGGAGAGGTACACTAAAGAAAAATATCTGCCACTCCTTGACAAAACAAAATTTCTTGTTCCACAAGATCTCCCCATGTCTCAGTTTATAAATATAATCAGGTATGTGTCCTACTTCTGGTTTGTTTCGTCATAGAATAGTATGCAATCTCATGCTAAATTCCTTATATTTTTTTGCATTTCATATATATGGTATAACAATATAATGTATCATTTTAACTTCTTTACAAAGCTAAAGCATGCTGCAAAATGTAAAGCAACTGGGAGGGAGATTCATTAGGCTATGTACTAACATAATTGGCACACATTTTGTAGTGTGTGTGGTGTTTTGCACTGCAGCTGTGTTGTGGTGGGCAGTGACTTTGTGTGCGCAAGTGCATTATGGAAAAATGCAGCATGTCTTAACATTTACACAATACACTGCCACCCACCTCAAGGCATAGTTGGTGTCATCTGGGCACATATAAAACTGTTTTCTGTGCGCCCTGGCGGTGACATGCAATGTCACTGCACATAGTGTGAATTAGCCTTAAACACATGCACCAGTGGCCAGAGACGCAATTAATATTGTCAGTTAGAAGTATATTATGTTTGCATTTGTTGCACCGCATGTCACACCTGCATTATGGTGTGTACTGGGCAAATAGAAAAGCAATTGTTTTCTATGTGCCCTTGTGGGGACTGGTGGTCAGTTGCTGAAAAAATGCCATACGGTATGAACAAGCCCTAAAAGTGATCCTGTATATTAAAGCACAGGCTGTTACGGTTTTCAAAGAGCAGTGGTATTTGGGTCGGAATCTGAAATGCATGCCAAAGAGGAATGCTCTGTAGTAGTAAACCATAATGGTGGATGGAAGCAAGCTCTCTGTATAGCTCTTTTTGTGGCACTTGTAGTTTCTATAGGCAAAGATGTTGTAGTGCACTCGTATTGCTCACCCCAATTGGCCTGTCTGGGTAGAGTATTTGAGCAGCTGTAGGTGCTACACCGTTTGACACTGCCCATGCGTAATTATGGTGATTAAAAATTAGTATATACCAGTCTGTTTTTCTCTCCTCTATACAAAAGTAAAAACAAAGAAACTAATATGACTCCCATACTAAACTTTTTAGTTTAGTCTGCATAATACAGAAACCTTTTAGTCTTGGCACTCGTGTATAAAGCTTTAGATGCAATGTGAGAAACTTGTGAATGTGATGGCAAAAACCAAACCCTCTGCTGTGTACATGTAGTCTCCTGGAATGTCTGGCAAGACATACCCTTACTATGAAATTGGGTTCTTTTCTCACAACCATTAATCGAATTTAAACTTTCAGGACCCATTCCACCTAATGTGATTGAAGGCGTGTTCAGAGCTTTGCCATGGTTTGTAATGGGAATTGTAGCTCATTTCAAGGCATCATGATGTATGCCAAAAACTGCATTGCATGTAAATCCAGCCCCCCTAGGCAGAAGTTGGATGCTGGCAGAGAAGTAGTAACTATCCAGTTCTTTGGAAGGACATATTGATCTTTTCTTTATTGGCTTTCTTTTCTTTCAGGTTAGCTGAAAGTGCATGTTTTGCCAAAACGTTTCTTTACAAGCTGGATAGAACAGGGAATGGCTTTAATTCAGTTGTCACCAGAGCAGGTGTCCTCATTGTAAGAGTTCTCCTCACCGCTTATTATGATAATATTGGTTACATTTTTTATTTACTACCACTTTGTCTTTGAGACAATGGTCACCAGGGCAGAGATGAATGTCCCCAGCAGGGAATGACTGTGACCGACAAAGTTTTGCCTTAACATACATTTTAAAATTCTGGCAAAAGGTCCTGTACCCCTTCTTAACCCCGTGGTTTCCTTCCAAGTGCATTCTGATCAAACCAAATGAGAAGATACAAGAGGAAGGGACCCCATGAGGCCCCAAAACTTATTTTTCATATCATTTTGAGACAGTCTTCAAATACATGATACACATGTATCTGGATTGTTGGTGACTTTGTGTATCTTATCTGGTTTTAGTACAGCACCATACATGGCAATCACTTTGAGCACCCACTGATTATTCAAAAGTCAAGTGCTGTGAGGAGTTTAACTTCCATCTTGGCTTTTATCAAGTTTTTCAGATCAAAGCAGGCTTGCATTATATACTTGAAGGCGTTATATGAATCTAAGTATTGCATGTGGCGGTATACACAAGAAATGTGCCCTCACTTAATGTCACTAGGGCCTTTGGCTTCGAGTGGAGGCATTTGTTTTTGCTTCCAAAGTTTGACCTTTTGGCACAAAGAAGTTCAGATGGGTTCATGTAAACCTGTGCTTTGCCCAAGCAGTCTCTTTAAAGGCCAACACCCTAGCAGCCACAGAGTGTAGGTAGAGATAGATTTGTGCAAGATGTAGTTGGATTGCCACCTGGGACTTGCACAAGACTGCCACCATGTGAAGTACTGGGCAAATCACAAAGTAGCCAGAATACTATTTGGGATTAACCTGTAATCACACACAAATAAATATTGTGCCTATAAATGCTGTAATAAAGATTTATTTTATTTCTTGCAGCAGGGTTTAGAACTGGGTCCAAAAGAGCAGAGTAAATTACTTTCACCTCTACCCTGTTTATTATATACTTTATACATATTAAACATTCAGGACCCATTCACACCAGCATGCTGTGGTAATGTGCATTACACATATTGGTACAATTCAGTGCCATTCATGCTGAATCGCAATCCCAACACGCCTGTCTAATGCATTGATTCTTGATCTGTTGTGGAGCGTTGGGTAACCCATTTAAATGCTGTCTGCCATAATGCAAACACACACTAATGCATGACAAACATGCATGTGTTTAACACATTGCAGTGAACCTGATTGGTGTAAATGGCTTCTAAAATAATCAAATGTGGGTTATTGCTATAAAAATCTGTATGTAAAATTTTACGTCCTGAATTTAGAATGTTAAACATATTTCAGTGTAATTCAGTTGCATTAAAATTACTTTTTTATACTTGCGTTTATACAGAAATAGAATGGATTTGTCGGCCACCCAAGCCTTCTACATTCTAATAAATGACAAGACCCTGGCTAGCATGTCGCTTACTGTATCAGAATTATACAGAGACAATAAAGATGAAGATGGGTTTTTATATATGACCTATGCATCTCAGGAAATGTTTGGTGGAGTGTGTGATGGTTAACTTGTGCCTGCAATAACAAGTGCCGCTAACTTGCTGAGGCTTTGAAGAGCGCATTTTCATAAGGACAATCGGTGATTGGTTTTTATCTTTCTCAGGAATTTTCTGTTTTAATGATTTCTCTTTAAATTTTTAATGAAAAAAAAGTTTTGTTCTCAACTGCAACTTTCGGTTGACTCTTTGTAATAAAGACTATATGATCTTTTCAGATTTAATTAGATTTTAAGGCTTGTTATTAAAATAAATAAAAAATAAAAAAAATCTGGCTTATCTCTTCTGTGTAAAGAGCAAATGTTGTGCACAAGGCAGGGTTGAGGGCAGCTATCTCCTAGGCCACCTCAGACCGTAAGAAATTGCTTAGTTCAGGTGTAGGCAACCTTGTGCTGAAGCTACAAATTCCATAATTGCTCAGCCTCTGGGAAGCCCTGCCTGTGGCTGTAAAGTCATGTGGAACTACATGTCCTATGATGCATTACAACAGCTGGAGTGCCAAGGTTGTCTACCCCTGGGCTAGTTCAATGTTACACAAGCTTGTACACCATGGACGTATAGAGGAATTGTACATGGCACCTCTGTAAGCTTTTATTGGTCTTGGCTTTGACAGATTTCCTGAGGAAGGAAGAATTTCATCTAGGACTATTCTGCAAGAAACCAAAGCTGTAAAACTATCATGGCTGGTGCCACTTCATTTTTACAAGTAATTCTTTTAATGCAAAAAAACTGGTGCTCCCCTCCTAAGTCCTTGTTCACACAGGCTTTAGCTTGCATAAGAACAATGTGTACTGCAAGGTTTTGCAGCTTTTGGCATGTTAAATGCATTGACATTAATTTTGAACAAGCACCCCAATGCACATCTGTTTCAACATGCTGCAACGTACCATAGAGCCTATTGATTTCAATGTGCTGTCATTGTTAAATGATGTTTGCGTGTAGCATAACTCACATCAACGCAGTGCACAAATGTAAATGGGTTTTTGCAGTAAGGAAATGTTAAATCTGTATCCTATTGGGAGTGCTGATTGATCTATTTAAAAGACACCAACATGATACAGTAGGCTTTTAACAAGCTTCAAGAAATGCTGAAGCCTGCTAGAAGGCTGTATAATGTGACCCAGTTTGGGTAAATGGATTGAAATGAAGGTGCCCTGCAAGAGAATTCTTCTAGATTCAACACTTTTGGGAGTGTTGGATTCCATCTCTGCACCATTGATCCATCCTCTGACCAGGTCCTGTAGGTTTTGGAGCATGGAATCGCAGCAAGTGGTGAGAAACAGACATCCAACACTCCCAAAAGTGAAACGTAAGGAAGGCAAGAGACGTGGGCTGCTGGGAGTGGTGAGTAGAAAAGTTCTTGCAGGGCATCATTTATTTGGATTTTTAAACTGATGCTAAACTCTGGAGTAATATCTTAAAAATGCATTGAAGTTACCTAACTATTAACAAAAATGTAGATCATTTGTGTATCACACATCAGATCATCTCTGAATTCTTGCTGACACTGTCCTTCCTTGTGGAGGGTGGCAACTTCTGTTCTCCATGGTCCCTATGTGTTCTAAACTAGCCACTGCTTCAAACATGCTCTGTTATGGATTACTGTCTCATGTTTAGTTTACCAGTTTGTATTGAGATTGTAGTCCATCACAGGAGCGAGCTTGGGGGTGTGGCTATTTTAGAACACAGTACCTTTTGAAAGCGAGTGATGGCAAAAAACAAATTCTCAGCTGTAAAAGTAACCTTCTTGAATGTATCCACAAGGAGGCACTCCAATACAAATCAACAGAAAGCTGACAGGTAGCCCTTTTATATATCTTTTCTGCTATAAATGCATTGAACCCTGGAGCTGGATTCCTGTGGCAAGAATCTTTGGCCACTACTCTTCGCCCATGTTTGGTAGTATCACACATGAATCGATTACCTCTGGTTAGAGACAGATGATCACCCCTGGACTCAAACTGCTTGCATCCATGGGCGGTCATCTGTCTCCTGCTGGAGGTAGTTGATCCATGTGCAATTACCTCCAAATACAGGTGGAATGCTGTGGCTACTGTTAGCCTGTCCAGAGCCACCTGTGATTCCTGGCTTTAGGATATAGACTCCACACAATTCTGGGACGGGACAAAGCAGCTCCTGCCCACATGTGCAGAAGATGCATCCGCTCCTGGCCAATTTAGACAGCAGAAGACTCTAAACCTGAAAGAAGACCAGGAGAAGATGAAAGTGCCAGTGATAGAGCCACGAGGGGAAACACAGACAAGGCATTGCTGGAGGAGGAAGCTTTTTAAGGCAAGTGTGCCATAATGTGAAAATATGTTGAGCAGATTTGCTTGTTATGGCAAAAGCTCCTGGGGGACCCAAAATATGTTTGCAGTTTAGATTTAAATTGGTATTGAAGTCAAAATATTTTAGTTTTGGATACAGTAAGGGAGGGTTACAACACCTGGTCTGCTTTTTTTTTTTTTTTGGTATGTGTCATTTTGGAGAGATTTCCCTTCACTTCCTGGCCGATTGTCAAAACGGGAAGTCAACTGAAACGCCCCCACAAGTAAACAAAAATCCCTGCTAGAGCTGCAGCTAACGATTATTTTCAAAATCGATTAGTTAGCCGATTTATTAAGTTCGATTAATCGGATACAAAAATTAAAAAATAAAATACATTTTAAAAAATGGCTCCGGTGATGGGACAACTAGTTTGTATTGAGATTGCAGTCCATCACAGGAGCAAGCTTGGAGCGGCGGAAGTAAAAAAGAAAAAACAAAGTGTGGTGTGCAATATAGTGAAATGAAAAGTGTAAATTTATACAGCAATGAATGCAGAATGTCATCGTCTATAGAGGACTACAAAACCCAGCAATAGTACATTATACAGCACAATGCAGAATACCACCAGCTAAAGAGGAATACAACAACTTCCAGCAATAGTACATTATAGCTGGCGGTATTCTGCATTGCGCTTTATAATGTACTATTGCTGGGTTTTGTAGTCCTCTATAGCTGGTGGTATTCTACATTGCGTTGTATAATGTAGCATTGCTAGGTGTTGTAGTCCTCTCTAGCGAGTGGTATTCTGCATTGCATCACTGTATAATGTATTATTGCTGGGATTTGTTGTACTCTTCTATAGCTGGTGGTATTCCGCATTGCGTTATATAATGTATTATTCCTTGATTTGTAGTCCTCTACACAGCGCAATGCAGAATACCACCAGCTATATAGGAATACAACAAATCCCAGCAATACATTATACACACAGTGTACAATGTATTGCTGGGATTTGTATTCCTATGTATAATATACAGCACAATGTACCATCAGCTATAGAGGAATACAAATCCCAGCAATACATTATAGAGCACCATGTGGGGGAAAGTGCAGGCTTACCTGAGCAGTCTTCCAGCAACTTGTTTCTGAGATCGGGCCTGTCTATCGGCGGCTGTCATCCCCCCACACCTGCTCCTCACTTATCCTCTCCGCGTCCCTGTGCCGATCGTGGATTTGGGCGGGCGGTGAGCGTGAGGAGGTGCGGCATGTGGAGCGTGGATGCGGGCGGATCTGGCAGCGGCGAGCGTGGGGTATGGAGGAGGTGTGGCGCGCAGCGTGTGTGGAGCCGTGAACAGGGCCAACCAATCGGAAGCCGATTAATCGATTGAAAAAGTTGACAACTTTTTCAATAATCGATTATAATCGATTATGTCGATTAGTTGTTGCAGCCCTAATCCCTGCTGCGCAGCAGATTCACCATCACTAGTGTTCCCATTTTTTTCCTGTTCTGGTTGACAGCCCAAAATTTGGGGTTTTCTTTCAGGGATTAAGGTCCCTAAGACAAATTGAGAGGTTGAATCTCCTTAAGGGGGACGCAGCAATAAAAACCTGACAAATGTTCTAGTTAATCTCCACTCCATTCAAAACTAGAAAAAAATTGGCTTCAGAGCAATTTGAGTCTGCCTTTGGAGTTTCAGGATTCCTAGATAATGTTACAACTTAAATTATACATTTCACTTTTTGCATGGAGTTACCCTTTAACATGTTGGTGACCTTTGTCAGGTTCTAAATAAAAATTCTAATGGCACTTATCTGCAACCGAAGAGGTATACTCGCCTGTGCGGTGGCCCATGTCTCCTACTTTGCCCTGTTTTAGTACTGCAGCCTTAGGCTACATTCACACGGGGTGTTCAGGAATTCCTGTGGCAAGAACCTACAGATTCCTGCAGCAGGGATTCCAGGTATCCCCGTTAATATGTGGACACTGTACCCTAAGAAGCTAATGGCAGGGTGACAGCAGCCGAATCTGTCAGCGCCAGTCCACATGTAATTGTATACGGTACAATTACATGTGGTTTGGACAGCTGGAAGCATCTGTCCTGCATCCTTGGACAATCTATCCCGAATGGCATATAATTGTACCATGTATGATCACATGTGGACTGCCGCGGACAGATGCGGCCGCTGTATTCATTGAAGTTAATGACATAGTGACAGCAGCCACATCTGTCAGTCCAGATGTGATCATACATGGTACAATTACATGCCATTCGGGATAGGTTGCCCCAGGCATCTGACAGGGACACCTGGGATTCATGCCACTAGAATTCATAGGTTGTTGCCGCTGGATTCCCAGGACGCGTTATTAGTCACCATGTGAATGGGGCCTTATTCAGATTCTCTCGAAATCATTACTTCCAGGAGTGTCCTGTGTCTTCCACCATGCATTGTGGTTCCTTCCTCTGACCACTATGTCACTTTTGTGTCTTGTAGTGGAGTAGGGCTTGAAGAATAGAACTACAGTGTAATTGAGGCTGCATCGCTGTAAGAGCAAAAGTAGAGAACATGGGCTGCCAGATAGATGAGTATAATGCCTCTTCTACTGAGGGAAATTGCCACCATTGACTGCTCAATGTTCTCCTTGCTGGAGGCTCTCATAATGAGGAAGCAAAGCTCACATTGACACATTGCAGAGTATATGTCTCTGTAGACAGAAGGTATAGTAAGTCAGTGATGGGGTGAAGACCAAAGAAAATACTGGTGCCTTTTCTGGGCACAGCTTACAGATTTCAGTTTCTCTTAACCCTAACCTGAACGTAAGCTAATACACATATAACCCTTTGCAGCAAGATATTACAGATCTGATATTTTAATACCAGTAGCAAACCATGATACTTGATATTTGTAATGCTGTAATGGGTGGCTTAATACAACCTGGGGTATTAGCCTCCTCGGGGTTACAATTACTTACTAATATTACTTACCATACTAGGATTCCTATCGCAATTTATAAGTCAATTTTTGACGTTTTTCATTGATTTTAAGTTTGATGGGAACAGCCTGTCCTTTGTATTTTTCATAGTTACATAGTATTTGAGGTTGAATAAAGACACAGGTCCATCAAGTTCAACCTTTGTGTGTCTATGTGTGTGTGTGTTGTGCGTGCATGTGTGTATATGAGTCCCTGTGTGGTCTAAGTTTTTAAGAGTACCTGTACCCCTGTATGTTATGGTCTCTTAGGATGGTATCTAATTGATTTTTGAATGATTCAATACTCTCTGCTGATACCACTGCTTGTTGCAGAAAGTTCCAAAATGTAACCACTCTGACTGAAAAGAAGCCCCCACCCCCTTTGTGGTTAAATCTTTTCTCCACCAATTTTAGGTGGTGACCTCTAGTCCCTGTTAGGGAGTTTACAGTAAAACGTTTATTGCTGATATTGCCATTACCACTAAACATTTTGTACATCAAAATCATGCCCCCTCTTAATCTCCTCACTTCCAGCATGAAAGTTTAAATCTAGCAACCTAGTTTCATAGGTTTGGTCCTCCAGCTCCTTAATTAGTTTTGTTGCTCTTCTCTGGACTCTCTCCAGCTAAAGGACATCCTTTGTTTGCATCAAAACAGCTTCTCTCCCCACACAAGTCAACAGTACATTCCCTTTTTAATACAAGACAGTATTCTACTTGCTTTGTTTGCCACATCCTGGCATTGCGTGCTGTTATTGAATCTGTGGTCTACTATGACCCTCCAAATCATTTTCCATTTCTGACTTCCCTAGTGGAGTACCTATTAGCCCTCGTTCACACCTGAACGTTTTGTAGCGCGTTCTACGCTCGACGAACGCTCTACAAAACGCTCAAAAATATAAATCCCATTGTAGTCAATGGTCTCGTTCCCACCTTGGCGTGTTTTCCGCCCGTCCCTAACGCGCTACAAAACGGCCCACGCCTGAAAAGGTACATGTACTACTTTGGGCCATTTTGTAGCGCGTTTCCATTGGCATACAGCCAAGTAGCCCTCTGAAACGCGCGTGAGTCGCGCGTTTTTTTTACCGCGAATCGCGGTAAAAAAACGCGCGACAACCGCGCATATGCAATATGCCTAGGTGTGAACCAGGCCTTAATGTGTAATCCGCTTGCCTGTTTTTAACCTCAAAATGCATTATTTTAAATTTTTCAACATTAAACCTCATCTGCCATACAGTTGCCCACTCCCCGATTTTATCCATGTCCTCCTGTAATGTTATAATGTCCGTGTCTATTACCCTCCCAATATTAGTATCATCTGCAAAGACAGAAACATGACTATTAACACCTTCTCCAATATCATTAATAAACAGGTTAAACAGTATGGGGCCTAGCACAGAACCCTGGGGCACACCACTCTCGACCTAAGACCAATGTAAAAAAGAGCCATTTATCAATACTCTCTGGACACGTTCTTGTAGCCAGTTCTCTATCCATGTACACACCATTTCATCTATGCCCATAGATTTCAGCTTGTGTATTAAGCCTCTATGTGGTACTGTGTCAAATGCTTTGGCAAAATCCAGGTACACCAAATCCACTGGCCTTCCTATTTTGCTCAGGATTTGAATTTATTAGAATCAAAATAATCTTTGAGTAAAGAATTACTATACTTGTT
This sequence comes from Nanorana parkeri, assembly GCF_000935625.1. Taxonomy (NCBI): domain Eukaryota; kingdom Metazoa; phylum Chordata; class Amphibia; order Anura; family Dicroglossidae; genus Nanorana; species Nanorana parkeri. The sequence continues at coordinate 810,998 of NW_017306314.1, forward strand.
TCATTTTGTTACAAACAGGAGGGCCTTTTCTTTTTTGTTAGTTACTTACTTCCAGTGTTTTTCTATGCAGAACAATCTTTATAATTTCACACCAAATGCAATGAGAAAAAGCTAAAGAGGGACATGCAACTGTTTATATTTAACCACTTCAAGACCAGGTGTTTAGACCCCTTCCTGGCCAGGCCATTTTTCAGTATTCAGCGCTGCGGTACTTTGACTGACGTTTATGCCGTCATGCAATCTGTACTGAAATTGATTTTATACAATTTTTTGGGGGACAGATAGAGCTTTATTTTGGTGGTATTTAAACACCACTCGGGTTTTTCTTTTTTACTATAATTAGGAAACATTACAGAAATGTTTTTACATTATGTTAGAAAACATTTATTATCACCCATATTTTTGGTAAAATATAAAAAGACGGGGTCACGTCGGGTAAATAGACACCAAACATGTCAAGCTTTAAAATTGCGCGCACCCACGAAATCGCAGAAAACTACCATACCCAAAATTGGCCATAGGTGAAGCTTTAAAAACCGGGATCAGCGGGACAACTGCGTGGGCGACCGCCACACCATATACGCGATCCGCCCGCTCAGATCTAGAGACCTCTCGGCCGGCCGTTTTTTTTAAAACGGCCAGCCCTGAGGTGGTTAATCAATTATATTTTAATGTATTAAAGCCAGATCCCTGAAAGATGAATTTGTTGTTCTGCATTTTGCTCCTTGCTTTATTACATAAGCCTAAAACTTTTTTTGGACTTTCTGGATGTGAACTATGAATCAAATTTAACACTAGGCATAGCAAGCATTGTAAAGCAGACATATTAATCATACAAAACAATCCCTGCAGGACAGTCTCCCCATTCCTTCCACGCTGATTCATTTTTTCCATCTAGCATCCCACTGCCTTCCCGGCTCCTTTTCCATCCGATGCTGTCTATTAATAGGGATGCAGAGATTTCTAAATGAGTAAACACAGAGAGAAATAATCCTTGAAAAACTATTTTCAAGGTGCTTTTATCGAGCATTAAAGATAGATTTACTATTTGAGTCCCAGAGCCTTTTACCACCTGTACCCCATAGAAGCATTTTCTGTCAGATTGTGCACCTTATAACTTTTAATTTTTCCAGCCTAAAAAGAAATGACTTTTTATACAACTTGTATGTAATTAGCACAGCTTTTGATGCCTACCAAAAAATTTAACAATGGGGTAAAAATGGGACTTAAAATGGTTCACATATTTATGCTAACAGTCTTGTTTGTTGGATAAGTAGCTGATAACAGAGTGGCCAAAATACATTGCACGAGGAAATGCTGCTTGAGGTTCTCTTTACTGCTGGCCACGTGGCTGAATACTTGGACATCTGATCTCTGATGAAGAATAGTATTGTCCAATCTCTGCTCCCGCACAGAAATTGTAGGACTAAGTGTTGAACATGCACCAGTAGAATTTCATGTAAAAAAACATTTGGAACATTAATTTGGTCAAATCGATGATTGTTTTCAACTGTAGTGATGGAAAAAAAATTGAAGATGCGGAATGGAATTTTTTTCTCGAATTAACAAACTTCTAACAGCAAATGTAGTTTTAATTTAGCTAACTCCATTCATTCTAAAATACAATTTTAAAACAACATTTCAAACTACAATTGTCAAGTCTCTGATGGCATGATCAACTGTTCTGACAAGATTTTTCATGTGATCAATCATACGAAAAAAACTACCAGCGTATGGCGAGCTAAAAGTAGAACTGAAGCCAAAACCTTTTTTAGTTTGGGATATAATAAGAAAGGTTTATAATTCCATCAGCTTTTTTGTTGCCATCTCAGTCCTATTGGGGAGATTTACCTTCACTTCTTGTCCAATAGCCACAACAGAAAGTGAGAGGAAATCCCTGGTGGTCAGCAGGGTCTTAGGCTTTTAGACATGTGGATAACACCGAAGGGAGCTTGGAACATGGTAATGGATCCATTACATTATGCTTTATTGATGCATCCTAACAAGTACGTTACCATAGGTTTATGTTTGTTTGGACCTAACCTGGCCTAAAATGTTTCTGATGTAACAGTGCTGAAGTGCAAGGATTATAAGGTGCCTGAAAGTATGTCTATTAGTTTTCAAATTAATTTCTGTGTCACTGAGGAGATCCCATGGAAGGTAGGCCCAGGCTGTACTTTGGCTGTTCGACTTCTACTAAAGTTTATCCCCTGTCATTTAGATGTCAAGTCTCAACGTCTCTACTATCCATTGACGTTTTGGCTTTTTTCTACTTTTCAAAGTATTTTATTGATTTTTAACAATTTTCGAAAGGAACGTAACATCAAAACATGAATGTCCATGCATACATACATTAATGTCTTATGCGTATACAGTGAATTTGTTACATAAAACTGAACAGACAGTCTTGAGACGGCCACCGAAGGAACTAGTGGGTAAGTGTGCAAAATTCACATACGGCATCTTTAGGTGGACATCAAAAGAACCTAAGTAAACCAAGAGATCCCTAGGATCTTTAGGTGGGTTTAGGAAAAGTGAGAGAAGAGGGAGAGACAGCGGGAAAAAGGAAAGCATGGGAGGGGGGGAGAGAGGAGCGCTACCTACAGCCCTTCATATGTGGGTCGAGGATAGATGACGGCGTTTTGGAGAAAGCTAGTGTTAAAGGGTCATGAGCTGTCGATCGAAGACGTTTTGGCTTTTGATAGTGAAATGACAGGTGGGGGGCTTATTGCCAGATAGAGACATGGCTTTATTTCAACATGTTGAAATAAAGCCTGGGCCTAGGATCCAAAAGGGCTCCATATGGAATGAATCAAAGACAACTGAAGTACCTGTAGGCACCACAAGGCACTGCACTTAGGCCAGATCAGAATCAATTTAACTTATGGGCAAAGAGTAGGTTTTCTTAAAAAATGATTTATTGCAATCTTAATATTATTTGTGAGTGGTAAAGCTGAACCTTCCCTGTTAAAGAAGTAATATCACTGCTCCAAAATTAGTATGCTGCCAAGCAGGCATCTTCCATCTATAGCGGGGGTGGCCAAATGTCTGCCCTTCAGCTGGATCTTGCTCTACCTCTAGAAGTAATGTCTGTGGCTGTTGGACTCTGGGCACTGGCTGAAATATGGCTACCCCTGACCTAAAGCTTCCTACAGAGGTATTCTGCTTTGTGAATTTCCCTTAAACACCCTGGTTGACCCCCAAAAAGTCACAGACTTATATTTTGTTGGGCCACCTTTAGCTTTGATCAGGGCATGCATTCACCATGACATCGTTTCCATAAGCTTATGCAATGTCACAACATTTATTTCCATCCAGAGTTGCATTAATTTTTCAGCAAGATCCTGTAGTGATGATGGGGAAGTCAGACCACTGCCATCAGGGAAGAAAAAATCCATTGATGGAAAAACCTGGTCATTCAGTATATTCAGGTAGGCAACTGATCTCATTTTTTGGGGACATAACATTGCTGAACCTAGACTTGACCAACTGAAGCAACCCCAGATCATAACATCGTCCCCACAGGCTCGTACGGTAGACACTAGGCTTGATGGGTGCACCGCCCCTCTTCTTACCTTGATGAACCCATCCCTCTGGAGGAGGGTAAATCTGGACTCATCAGATCCCATGACCGTTTTCCATTGCTTCAAAGTCCAATCTTTATGCTCCCTAGCAAATTGAAGCCTTTTTTTCCTGATTAGTCTCACTGATGAGTGGTTTTCGTAAGGCTATGCAGCTGTTTAGTCCCAATCCTTTGAGTTCTCTTCACATTGTGTATGTGGAAATGCTTTTACTTACACTATTTAACAAAGCCGTGAGTTCTACTATTGATCTTTTATGATTTGTTCTCACCAAACCTTTACGTGATCTCTGATCAAGATCATTCAACATTTTTTTCCAACCACATTTCTTCCTCGAAGATGATGGTTCACTACCAATGGCGTAACAATCACCATAGCAACCCACACGGTCGCTGTGGGGCCCGGGGCAGAAGGGGGCCCAGCAGCAGTGGTGGTGGAGACCAGGGCCCAGCAGCAGTGGAGGAGGAGGACGCTGGGACCCAGCAGTGGTGGTGGTGGTGGAGGAGGTCAGGGCCGGCAGTAGCGGTGGAGGAGGAGGCCGGGAGGCAGCAGCGGCTGCAGAGGTGGCCGAGGAGATCGGCGGAGGTAGAGGAGGCCAGAGCCCAGTGGCTCAGGGGTTAAAAGGTAAAAGTAGAGCAGTGTGCAGGGAAAGGGATCCCGACCAGCCGACCTGAGACCCAGCAGAGACCACTATAGAGAGTCTATGGTGGGCTCTGCAGGGTCACTCTCAGGTGGGCTCTGCGAGGTGTATGGTGGGCTCTACAGGGTGACTGTCAGGTGGGCTCTGCAGGGTCTCTGGTATGTGCTCGGTCTCAAGTGGGCGCTATGGGGTCTACGGTGGGCTCTGCAGGCTCTCAGGTGGACTCTGCAGGGTCTCACGTAATCTGTGCTGGGTCTATTGTGCCCTTTGTAGGGTCTCAGGTATGCTCTGCAGGGTCACTCTCAGGTGGGCTGCGCAGGGTCTTTGGTATGTGCGGGGTCTATGGTGGGCACTGCAGGCTCCCAGGTGGGCACTTTGGGGTCTATGGTGGGCTCTGCAGGGTCACTCTCAGGTGGGCTCTGTGGAGTCTCAGGTGGGCTGTGCATGGTTTCTGGTATGTGCGGGGTCTCAAGTGGGCGCTGTGGGGTCTATAGTGGGTCATATAAAATTTTGCTATGGGGCCCTGTGATTTCTAGTTACTCCCCTGTTCACCACTATCATTCCAGGTTTTAATGATGTATTGGACAGTTCTTAACCCAATTTTAATAGTTTCAGCAATCTCCTTAGTTGTTTATCTTTGCTTGATGCAGCCCAATTGTTTGACCCTTCTGAAACAGATATTTTCTACGCCCACAGGATATGTTTTCTGGTTGTTTAAGAAATGAGAAGCTACTCACTGCGTCAGTTAGGGTTCAATTGCTTTACAGATGAAACATATTAATCACTACAGTAATTATCCAATGAAAGGCTTTGACCTAGTTGCTTAGCTAAACCCAGGTGGTGACTTTTTTTTTGGCCAGGCAGTGTATATGCTATAGCTCCATAATAAAGCTGCAGGCTAAATCAATTTTGCTGATCCACAAGATCTTAAAGATAAAACAAAATATCCTGTATTAGACCACAGCATACTATCAGGACAGTAGGTTATATTTCAGCTGCTCCTGTCTTGACAGACAGTTTACAGTATTTGAACAAGTAGAAGCCATCTGACCCTTCTATTAGCCTGGTTACAGAAAAACATTGATTGAAAGTAATCGGCACATTCCCATTCTTCATGTGAGAAAAAATGAGTTTGAAGTAGATGAAGGTGATAAAAGAGACGACACAGTAGCAGATAATAATATTACAGTAAAATAATATTTTATCAGTTAGAGTTCTTCTTTACAATTGACCATTTCCATTGATATAACACAATTATGTCTTTTGGTTTACAGTAATGTTGTTTACAAATCACTGGATACCTTGAATATCACAGCAGCAAAGATGTCAGCAGGCTTCAAGTGTAAAATGTAACCAAAGGAAAGTGGAGGTAACAATAGGATTCCAGCTATGCAGGTTAGAACATTAACACAAACACTGGTTTATCTCCTATTTGTGACACCTTAGTTTTTTTAATGTCCCAGATTTTTACACAATGCCCAAAATTATATAGCCTCATACACATAGAGGGAGTACACACAAAATTCAGGCGTATTTCCCCACCTGGGAAGCCACAGGTGCTGAGTACAGCTGCCCATAGACAACAATGTACATATTGTATGGCGAGTATACTCCTTTACTATCATAAGCTCCAGTGGCCTGACTTTCCCATCATCACTGATACCGTTTTTTCGGTATCAAACACGAGTACCAATATATTTTTTTCGGTACTCGCCTATACCGATAATGGAAGTCCCATTAAAGAAGCCAGGCGGCATGTAATGACTCGCCACCTGGCTTTTTGATTAGCTGGGAGGCCAGGCGACATTAAAAGGCTCGCCACCCGGCTTCCCGAGTAGCACGGAAGGTGGAGAGGAAGCATGGTTGCAGCGTTCTGGTCAATAGGGAAGCCGGGCGCCGTGAAATGACTCATTGCCCGTCTTTCTGATTGGTCGAGAAGCTGGCCAATCAGGAAGCCGGGCAATGAGTCATTACATGGCGCCTGCCTTCCTGATTGGCCGGGAAGCCAGGTGACGAGGGAGCATGAAGCAGGCTTTCTAGCCAATCAGAAAGGCGGGGGCGGGTAATGACTCACCATCCGGCTTCCTGATTGGCCAGCTTCTCGACCAATCAGGAAGCCGGGCAATGAGTCATTACATGGCGCCCGGCTTCCTGGTTGACCACACGTGACGAGGGAGCATGGAGCTGGCTGGCTGGCCGGCCAATCAGGAAACCGGGCAGCGTGTAATGACTCGCAGCTTGGCTTCCTGATACCGGAAGCTCAGGTATCGGGCTAGGCATCGGAGCATTTGGGCGAGTATGAGTACTCGCCCAAATACTTGGCATCGGTACCGATAATAGTATAGGTATCGGTGCATTCCTAATGAGGCCTATATCTAATTCTGTCTACTAAACAGCAGAATGCTGGAGATCTCACATGCTGGATTTTCACAAGGAGTTTATAAAATACATTGTATCAACTTACATGTGATTGGATAGAAGTTACAGGTGATGCTGCATCATTGCCACAGATTTTGTAAAAAAATGTTTTATGGTTGCCAGTATGGCTCCATAGTTGCTTGCTTCTGATATACAGTATGGTGTCTTAGGCTCCATTCACACATAGCGGTAGCGGTTTCCAACCGTGCAAATGGTAACATAAGCTCGGATTCCGTGCATTTGTGACTATTAGGCTCTATTCACATATAGCATTTGCGTTCCCCTTGCGGTTTTTCATGCGGAAGACCGCATGGCACGGAAACGCTAAAATCTTTACAACTGCACGGATTCCGCTTGTTTGTGGCTATTGCTATAAATAGCAATAAAATCGCGCTTGTACTATTTTTGCGGGACGCGTGGTTTCATACCAGGCATCCGCCGGAAAAGTCTGAATAATGCACATTAAAGTGCATTTTTTAATGTTTAGAGCGGTTTCCGCGCGTATGTGTACGGCCGAATGCCCGCGAACAAACGCTCCTGTGTGAATGGAGCCTTACTATAGCTGGAACATGTGGAATCCGCCCCCCAAAAAATCGCACTTGGACTATTTTGCAGGACGCCGCAATAGTCCGAACAATGCACATTGCAATGCAGTTTTGTTATGTGTTTAGCCCTTTTCCGCGCACATTCGTATGCAGAAATACGCGCGGAAAACCGATCTTGTGTGAATGGAGCCTTATACCGTTTTTATTGTATGGCACTGTTTGTAGAACAAAAGTTTTGAAAGAAGGAATAAAAGAGAATGAATTTGGTGCTAAACTATAAAACTGCAATACAAACACAGTTAAAAAGGATTAATGTAATACAATTGCACTTATTGATTTTTTTCATACCATTATATTAATAAATAAAGTGAATTTCATGTTTGTGGTCCTTCATACGGGTATTAACATCTTTGTACAGTCTGTGTCTTATTAAACCTAAAAACAAGTCAAACAGCTAAATATACAAGCACAATACATATAAGTGAGCTGTTTTACTTGCCAAAAGACTTGTTGTATCTATTCAGCGACTATTGTGACAAATGCACTCCTGCTAGACAGCACAGACAGGCACTGGACCTCCTTGCAGACTATACTGCAGGTAAAGCCCATTTGAAGTTTAATTTTGAGGTCTATAAATAATAAAGTGTGCAGGAAATAATGTTATATATGCCTTACTTTTGGGTTATTGTTTAACATAGCTCCAGTGGCAGTAGAAAACTTTCCAAGCAAGACGTTGCAGAAAAGGACTGCTGATTTTTGTGTGGAAGCAGTGGTCTCTCTGCAGTGGTCCAACAGGTCCCCTGGTTTGTCAGACCTACAGCTCTGTGTGCTGCAGTCCTTTTTTACAGCCTCCTGCCCTGTAACATCGTTTTCCACTGTCACTCGACCTATTTTAAGCAAGAAACCACAAGTGGGACATTTACATCACAGAAACTAACTACAGACTTAAAATGAAACTTCAGTTGGGGGTTAAGCAATGTCTCTTAGTCTAGGACCCACCCCAGCCTGTGAGTGGACAATGGAGGAGCAAGCACACTCATGAGGTCATGCCTGTGCTCTTCCTGAACGCATCTTCACAGTGCTAGACTCACAGTAATAGGGAAAGCCACAGAGCCCTGTTTGGCTCAGAGAACTGACTCTCCCCCAGTCCTGAATATAAGATGTATGCTAGTCATACATACATTTAGGGGTTAATTTATAAAATTTGTACACTCGTCAGCGGCATCTAGGGTGCTAGTGCCGTGCAAACACCATCTACCTGGATATACGGTGGGCAGAACTTTTATAAATGCACCTGAAAGAAATGTTTTTTTTTAAATTCATACATGATTGGATTTTTGTTGTATCTGTCTGGAGTTCCTTGTTAAAGAGGGATACCATTCAGCACATTAACAATCATGAGGCTCTGGTATGATCAGTTATTTAAATGTACATCAAATAAGTTCATTTATTAGTTAATGGTTGTTCTATGCTTAGCATTGCAGTGTTCTCCAATGGTAAATGTTAGCAAATGGTTTCGCTGTCATTTAGCTGCATTAAAGAGGGGTCTCTTAGTTATTTGGGTGTCTGTTCTGATTGGTATTTGTGATATGCTTCCAGTATTTCTGTAATAATGGCTGGATCCTCTAGGGTGGTTATATCTCCAAGATCCTCAATGTTGCCCGTGGCGATTTTCCTCAGTACTCGGCGCATGATTTTACCTGAGCGAGTTTTGGGAAGGCGTTTCACCATCTAAGAAATATTTAAAAAAAAAATGACAAGTCTATAGCATTTTTGTTTACATTTATTTCGGGCTTTTTTTGCAAATAAAACGTCACCAGACAAAAGCATATTTCCTTTTATTGGTGGTTTATCTGAGTTTGGTAGGCTGTATCCTGTTTTACACCATTGTCCAAGAGCAGGCAAAGGGTGCTATGTATTCCTTGGTGCCATGTGACCAACTCCAGTTAAAAATGTTCTTAACTCTTGCAGTGGGGCTACCAGCCATAACCCAGCACAGGTTTGCAATCACAGTCACAGACAGAAACCCTACTTGGTTCATTGTCTGGACCACTGTCCACCATTTAGTGACTCCTGCTTCAGTCTCTTCTCACAATAACCTGTATGGTTATACTATAAAGTTATCTCTCTGAAGGTTCTCATTTATCCAGGTCATGATATTGCTAGTAGCAGTCATTCACATTCAACTGGACTTGTTCTGTAATGTTAAAGATGTTTCATAGCTTACGCAAGCCACTTCTTCAGTCATTCAACATTACAGTACAAGTCCAGTTGAATGTGAATAGCTACTAGCTATACTAAAGTTATCACTGAAAAAGATTCTCAGACTACAGAAACGTAAACGTATTTAGAATGCATTAGCACATACTCACCATAATATGGTCAGGAACGGCATATTTTGCTATTTTTGTGGCGACTATTGCTTTAAGATCCTCTTTAATTTCTTTATCTGTCTCTTTTACATCATCTTTTAATACAACAAAGGCAAATGCAGCTAGGAAACAGAAAAGAGAAATCACTGGGTAGATAACAAACAGCAAAACAAAATTTTATAAAGCAATAACATAAAAGAAGTTCAGCATTAGCATATACACTATATTGCCAAAAGTATTGGGACACCCCTCCAAATCATTGGATTAAGGTGTTCCAATCCCCTCCAAGGCCACAGGTGTATAAAATCAAGCACCTAGACATGCAGACTGCTTCTACAAACATTTGTGAAAGAATGGGTCGCTCTCAGGAGCTCAGTGAATTCAAGCGTAGTACCGTGATAGGTTTCCAGCTGTGCAAAAAGTCCATCAGTGAAATTTCCTTGCTACTAAATATTCCACGATCAACTGTTAGTGGTATTATAACAAAGTGGAAGCAACTGGGAACAACAGCAACTCAGCCACGAAGGCCATGTAAAATGACAGAGCGGGGTCAGCACATGCTGAAACGTACAGTGCGCAGAAATTGCCAACTGTCTGCAGAGTCAATAGCTCCAAACTTCGTGTGGCCTTCAGATTGGCACAACAACAGTGCGTAGAGAGCTTCATGGAATGGGTTTCCATGGCCGAGCAGCTGCATCCAAGCCTTACATTCCCAAGTGCAATGCAAAGCGTCAGATGCAGTGATGGACTCTAGAGAAGTGGAGACATGTTCTCTGGTGTGACGAATCACACTTCTATGTCTTGCAATCCAATGGACGTGTCTGGGTTTGGCGGTTGCCAGGAAAAAGGTTCCTGTCTGACTGTGTTGTGCCAAGTGTAAAGTTTGGTGGAGGGGAGATTATGGTGTGGGGGTGTTTTTCAGGGGTTGGGCTTGGCCCCTTAGGTCCAGTGAAGGGAACTCTTAAGGCATCAGCATACCAAGACATTTTGGACAACTTCACGCTCCCAACTTTGTGGGAACAGTTTGGGGATGGCCCCTTCCTGTTCCAACATGACTGCACACCAGTGCACAAAGCAATGTCCATAAAGACATGGATGAGGCAGTTTGCGGTGGAGGAATTTGACTAGCCTGCACAGAGTCCTGACCTGAACCCGATAGAACACCTTTGGGATGAATATAATAACTGCGAGCCAGGCCTTCTCGTCCAACATCAGTACCTGACCTCACAAATGCGCTTCTGGAAGAATGGTCAAACATTCCCATAGACACACTCCTAAACCTTGTGGACGCCTTCCCAGAAGAGTTGAAGCTGTTATTGCGGCAAAGGGTGGGCCAACTCAATATTGAACCCTACGGACTAAGACAGGGATGCCATTAAAGTTCGTGTACCCATGTAGCAAAACAAACAATCGGATAAAATACACACATAGCCAACTGGTGCAATTAGCCCTTGCAATCAGTTTATTGCATTTGAGACACGCACACCTTGCTTTCACTAACTGAAGTTGACTGATAACAAAAAAAATGTAGTCTATATCAATTAGATGTCTGCAGTAATTTTGTAACTTGCACTAGATAAATGGCACCTGGAATCTTATCCATTCCACTTTTTTATTTCATTACATAGGCCCATATCTATGTAAATGCTATGCTATGTAGGGTAGGTGCTCCAGATAGCCTTTCTGGGGAGAATCACTCTGAATTGTCTATCCTGTTATCCTCTCGTGTTCTTTTTCATATGGGTTTAACAATTTCACAAGAAAGTAAAAAAGTTAAATTTAATTCAGAATACCTATGTCTCTTATATGGCAGCTATGCAAAATGGTGTAGTCGCTAAGCAGTCATAAGCAGTGCTGCAGTAGAAATGGCTTAAAAGGCAGGGATGTAAAAACGAGCTCCGTCAGCCCTGCCAGTGGTAATGACACCTAAATACATTTTGTAAAGCAGATGCAGTCTAATGTTACCAATGTTATAGTTTTCTAGGGCTTCTAATGATACAATTGAACCTGTGCTTAGACTATGCACACTAAAGCATTTACATGTTCTGAATGAGTAGTAAATCCACTTCAAAACAATCCCCTATTCACATTATTCACCTATTGTGGAGAAATTAATCCAGAAAATGTACAATGGAGACTCTATAACCCAACTTTGTTGAGATCTTTGAAGTCATTGAGAATTAATCACTTTACATTAGCAGCTAGAGAGGTCAGTGATGGCCTGTTTTAAACATATTTTACTGCTTCTTAAGAATATGTAAATAAAGTAATGTCCATGGTCTGGGTACAGGTGCACTTTAAAGTCAGACCTTGCCTTTTCACTGGAATTGCTGAATTTCATCATTCACTATAAAAAAATATATTATTGCAGAATGAAACCAAGTTATGAGCTCTTTTTTTTTTTTTAGGTACAAAGTCTGCCATGCGTTATTCATTCATTCAAACATTTAAATTGTGGGCACTTTAAGGCATGGCCCATATACCCTTAGGGCAAGGTTTCGGCAGAGCACTATGGTAGTAGTTTTTCTACTAATGAACTTGCACGTACCTTCAATATAAAGAAAGTAAAAGGGGCAAAGCAGGATGCGGGACACTGGAAAAGGGTGATCAGATGTAGATCAATAATGGTTGGGTCATGTTTTCTAACTTGACCAATTAATTGTTCCCCTTGACAGCTACCAGCCAGCAGGCCCAAGGGTCACCCACAGACATGAAATCGTCACTACTGTTATTTCATGCCCATGGGTACTATAAAGCAGTTAAAGTGAAATATAGCTGTCACTGTTGACTACTCATGCTAAAGATGCAAGTACTTGGCTGTTAAGCTGAAACTCTGGTGTCAAAGTGTGCAGATATATAGTAGTGTCACATTTAAAGCGACGTTTCGGAACCAAGTGGTTCCTTCCTTCAGGCCAACAAAAAGTTCAAAACTTTTTGTTGGCCTGAAGAAGTAACCACTTGGTTCCGAAACGTCGCTTTAAATGTGACACTACTATAATCAATAAAGGGATTGACTTAGCATGAAATTGGAGCGGGAGTGACTATCTATTGATTTCATGGTACTGGCGGAGGCATCTGCAGTCACTTTGGCACCCACCCGATCTCTGGGTTTGTTTCCGGTCAGGAGTGAGATGGGACATATCTTGGATAAAGTGTGCAGATAGGGACCTTTTATTAATAGTTGACTTTCCTGATCTGCAGTCTTGTTCCATGCATGTGACTCAGAAAGTACCAAAGCCACTACATCAGCATAACAGACAGGCAACTAGCATTTTCCACAGTAGGACAGCAATGTCAGCCTCCATACTCTCTTAGACCTGGTTTGCTTAAAATTGTTGACATACGAGGGTACAATGAGTGGGAATCAGAATGGCCGTCTGCACTGATTACATATTGCTTTACTACAGTGAAGATCAGTATAATAAAGGTTAAATAAAAGTAGAAAACAAAATAGTTCAATAATGGTCTCGGTAACTCCCTGGCATTAAACTGACATTCAAGAACAGCTAGTATCTCAATTATTTTTTTAATTGCACAATCCCTTTAAAAATATTACAGGGGTGATTCATCTCATACATTTTAAAGTGTTGTCGTTATGTTTTGATGATTGAAAGCATTTCACAGTTTTATTATTATGACCTCTTCCAGATGACTTTCTAATCACACAAATTAAAAAGGTGACTGTGGGGCAACGATTGCCAAGTTCAACAGACGCTCTGCGAATTCTGATTACAACATGGCTGGCATCCAAGAGTCAGTTTCAGATGGCCTTACTGAAAAAGAAAAAGTCATCAAACTTTGAAGATGGGTAATTTGATAACAGTTTTATTAACAGTCTTTCAATAGACTTTAGCACAGTCATATTTGTTTGAATGAATAACGCATGTCAGACTTTGTACTGAAAACAAGAGCCTATAACTTTGAATTTAATTCTGCAATTATATGATTAATCTGGTATACTATGGAATTCAGCAATTCCTGGGAAAAGGTAAGGTATGACTTGAAAATTGAGCTGTGCCCAGACTATGAACATTCAATTATTTACACATTCTTATTATTTACACATTACAGACTACAATCTCAATACAAATTAGTTACCTAAACATTAGATTGTAGTCCATCACAGGAGTGAGCTTGGAGCAGTGGCTACTTTACAACACGCACAGGGACCATGGGGAACAAAAGTAGCCACTCTCCAGAAGGAAGGACAGTGTCAGCACCAATTCAGAATAAAATACATTTTTGTTACTAGTTAAAGGAGCACTATGGCCTAACCCTTTTTGGCCATAGTTCTCTTCAGGGTCACAGTAGGACATATATATATATATAAACACAGTATATAGTAGAGCTGCAACCAACTAATCAAATAATCGATAATGAGAATAGTTGTCAATTATTCTCATTATTGATTAGTTGGTTGGATCCCCAACTCTTTCCTCCACGCTGGAAGAAGGGCCCACCAGTGTGTGGGTGCAAAGTACCCCATGTAATTCAAAGGTTTGGTGTTTTTTTGCATAACACAAGAGGGCCCCCTATGCTCTGAATTGTATTTCTTAAAACTGTTTTCGCATTGGTACATGTTCCCCATGGTAAAGATCAGTTCCCCATGCTTTTTGTTTGTCAATTCCTTGCCTATTAGCCTTGAATTTGAAATGGCCAATAGCAGGCTGTATTTACATTCAGCTGCCATCTGCGGAATCTTGCCACTGGCAGCTGTTATTCCCTGACTGAAGCTATTCATGCACCATGTGCTTTCAATACAGGTAATAATAAAAAAATGTATTAACCAGTTGACATCCGCGGTGTTAAACCCCCTTCCCATCCAGATGTAATGAGCAGGTCTTGCCTGCCCGTGCGCGCGCGAGCAGGAAAAAAATGCCGTCTGGCGACGGCAACCAGCTGATGCGAGTTTGCCGTCCGTCCGTTTTTTCTTAACGGGCGGACGGCAAGAGGTTAAAGGTGGGGAAAAAAGGCATTTTTGGTTTTGGCCTGGCAAATTCTCCTGCTGGAGGTACTTTGCAGTGCCATTTATTTCAATGGCATTAAAAGCGCCTCCCACTCACAATGTGATTGCCTACACTGGAACGCATGGTACGGCAATGCTGTGCATTCCAGTGCAGTGCGAGTGCAAAAAAATTGTGCATGCAGTTTTATTCTGAAGTAAACTTTATGTTTGTAACACTCTGTGTATTTTATTTTAAATGAAAGATAGTTAAAAAAAAATTTTTTTATCCGAATAATTGAAAAATTGGCCAACTAATCGATTATGAAAATAATCATTAGTTGCAGCCCCAGTATATAAGGGGCTATTGGCCGCTATATGCTCAGAGGGCAAAGCCGCGCCGCAGCCGGGACAGATCCTGACAATACTATCGAGATCCACCCAGCTGGCTGATTTACAGCTGGCTCTGCCTCTCTATAAGCAGAGCCAGCTGTGCCTGCCCCCCTCCCCCTCAGTTCCTTCAGTCAGGGCTGGAGAAACGGAGAGGGGAGGGGACCCGGTAGCGGTGACTGACAGTTTGGGAAGTCAGCGTGGCAACAAACCTCCAAATCTGAAAGCGAGGCAGAACGTGCGGTGGACATATTGGCCACCAGCGTGTGCCATCTTGGAGGTGGGGCACATGACATCACATGGCGCTGGCATTGGGACTTCATGCGCCTGTATGGGTGCCGCCATCTTGGACGCAGCCAGATGGAGGTGCACAATACGAAACAACAACATTGCTATATGCCTGAAGAATATAGTTTTCGTATATACGGGCATATAATAATATATAACGGAATTTCATGATTCAGCAAGTTCATCTGAATCTGTGGTGATTGTTTTGATATGCAGGTCTCACTGAAGGAATCCCCTGTTTGTGCATTTTTTTTTAATTATATGCTCGGGGTGAGTATCCTACATTAACGACAGGTTTACTTTACCTAGGTCTCTATTCTTTCAGTCTGTGTCTTCCTTGTTAACCTTTTCACCACACATATCATGTTTGTGCTCTGTCAGTAGTTATTTAAAAGTTATTTAAAAGTGTCAGATGATGTAGAGATGGTACCTGATGAAACTGCTAATCACGAAATCACAATTCACATGCTGACACAAGTAGGAATATTGTACCCTTTAACCTGTATGTAGCGATGTGATCTCCTTTACAGTAAGTTGACTTACAAATGCCCTCAGTGTAATACATCACAGGTCCTGTTTATACATTTTGCTTGGACAGCATGTTTGTATTGTCTCATTTTGTATGATATCTCCAAAAATCTCACTTGGTTTCTATCCGTTTTTCTAAAATGTGACCTGGAAAACTGCAATATTGAAGTGAAAAGATAATACATAGCCAAGATAAGAAAGGACAAAATTCAACAAAATCATATTCTGCCTGCTTGAGAAAAGGCTCTTCTCCAGTGATCCTCCATTGAAAATACTAGGCTACATCATGTGTAATGTGAATTAAATTCTCTGAGGTGGGAAATTCTTTTTAAATTGGCAAAGTCGACTTGAAATTCATTATTTTTTTTACTCTTTCTGAACTATTGTCAGAATGAAAAAAAGAGACACAACTGATAAAGTAGATGTTTTTCATGTACAAATTTCTACATTTGAACCTTTTAAAGTGACATTAAACTCAGGAGTTAAATCTTAAATGCATTCAAGTACCCTAATTATTAACAGAAATGTAGTTTATTTTGTATCACTCGGTTGTAGATCCTCAAATCATCTCTGAATTGGTGCTGACACTATCCTTCCTTCTGGAGGGTGACTACTTTTGTTCCCTATGGTTCCTGTGTGTAAAGTAGCCACCACACCAAACTCACTTCTGTGATGGTCCATAACTTCAATACAATTTAGTAACCAAAACATGAGATTGTAATCCATCATGGGAGCGAGTGCAGGGACCATGGGGAACAAAAGTAGCCACCCTTTTGAAGGAAGCACCAATTCAGAGATGATTTGAGGATCTCAGCTGAGTGCTACACAAATAAGTTACAGTTTTGTTAATAGATAGGGTACTTGAATGCATTTTTAAGATTTAAGTCCTGAGTTTTGTGTCACTTTAGGAATAGGTCTCATTGGGTTAATGGCAAGAATCCAGAAGGCGTGTGAAGTAAGAAATGTGCGCATTTTAAAAGCTGCAACAATGAACGATTATCAAGCCCCAGCATGACTTAGTAAAATATTAACTGCCCTATCACTAGAGTGGAAGTCATTGGTTTCTACTAACTTTCCTCATTGCTAAATGCTGAATATGCCAACATTTGTAAGATACGAGCTTGAAGCATAGAAAGTTTGAAAAGAAGAAAGTATTATTAACACACAACACCCAATCTATGAATTCTTCACACACCATTCAGTAACAAAACACCTAAGGGGTACAGCCAATAGAAGGAGCTAGTGACATTTATTTATGATTTTAGTTCTGTAGAAGAGACCTAGATTATATAATTTTATGACGGGTTATTCATAAGCTCATATTCATGATAATGAAGAGTTTCTGTGCATAAGTACCCTGAATAACCCTGCTGAACTGTCCTTGAGATATGTGCAGCCCAGTACTGATTTATTTTATATGTTTAGACTGACTTTCTGTAGATAAGTGTAAAATTTTTCTCTCTAGGGTAGAGATAGGCAATCTAAAGCACTTCAACCATTGCATAACTAAAAAGTCACAGACTTCTTTACTACATAGAGAAATGTAGATTGCCCATCTATGCTGTAGTCTCTTGTACCCGCCATATGGACTGTATAACTTACTATAAGGCACTTGTGGGACAGTGGCTAGGGTACTGTTTTAGAGGGGGCAGTACCAAGCCTCATTATGTACATATAGTGATAACTTTTTCCTTATTTTATTTTTCACTTCTCGGCAAATCTAGAACTGTAGGGGGGAAGGAAATGTTTAGAGGAGTCATAAAGCTCTGTAGTTCTGCAGCTAAAGCATACCCCATCGTAGCAGTACCCTTTACTAAAATAATCACAGGACACCAGTGGTGGAGTTTGTACTAAGGCCATCATCATTTTGCTGTGTGTAGGGCACCATGATGTCTAAATAAAGCCCTGTCTGCAATATTAGGGATTGCACGGATTAGAATAAAGTGCATCTACATTGTTCTTTAATTGTATGTACTCCTTTAGATGCTTAATTACTTTTTGCAGCTGGAGCACAGCTCTATTGGACTAGAATTTCAGTCAGTTGCTTTCAAAGCGCAATTAGAATAAATGCAGTCTAGTGTGGTCCCAATATGCACTGCAATTGCAAAGAATTGTGGGGCATGCAATGTTGGATTCCCATTTATATAACTGCATATTGTTTTTAAACACAATAGGATTCACAGGCACAAACGTATTTACCCCGTTTATGAAAAATGAATGTATCTTATTAAAGCATAAATACGCTTTTATTGCACTTATTCTTCAGGTCAGAATCTTCGTATGCTGATTATTTTGTCAATAGAATATTCTTACCTAAACTGCAGAGATCCAGTACAGCCACGTGTTATTATTATTATTATTATTATTATAATACAGGATTTATATAGCGCCAACAATTTCCAAAGTGCTTTACAATATAATGGGAGACAGTACAGATACAATGCAATATAAGACAAGAGGGCTAGGAGGGCCTTGCTCATGAGAGTTTACAATCTAAAAGACAGGGGAAAGTGGTACAAAAGATAATAACTGAGGGGTGTGAATTAATGAAGAAAGTAATATTTAAGTTCCTAGGTAGAGGCGGGCCAGGCTTCACTAAAGAGATGTGACTTTAGGGTTCACCTAAAGTGGATGCATGCCAGGGGCTCAATTCACTTCTACTGAAAGCAAACCAAAAGGCTGCAGACAATGCTGACAAGCTGTGGGCATACTAAAGCCCCGTTCACATTGAGCGATTTATCGCGCGGTAATTCCCACGATATCGCGGCAAATTAACGCGCGATATCGTGCTCCAATGCATTATCAATGGGGCAAAGGGTCCTGCCGTCGCGGGTCGTGTGTCGCTACAGCAGGACCCTTTTTGGAGCGGATTTAGCTGCGATTCAAGCATGCTCAATGCAAGCTTGAACGCGATATCGCGCGGCAAATCTCGCGATATCGCGCAATATGCAAATCGCGTGACAAACGCGCAATTTGCATATCGCGCAGTGGGAACGGGGCCTAAGAGGTTGTGAAGAGCTGCACAGTGAAGATCACTGGAGCGGTGTGATGTTGATAAGTGAATGTGTTTATAGGAAAATGCTCATCACAGGGAAGGGGATTCTGAAAGATACATGCATTAGAAGTTCACATTTCCTGTCAAACAAACAAAACTGCACTCCATATCTCCACCACACATTAGGCTTTATTTACATCTTTACATCACGGTCACACTGTCATTCCCATCCTGGATGTTCGGCTATAATGCGTTTCACCCGACTGGACATATATCATAGATATATAAATTAGCTATAGATTGCTGCTATATGTTTTGCTGCAGCTGTTCTTTTATAGCCACAATTAAATCTGCTTCAGAGATAACATCTTTTAGTGTGTGCAGCTTTCAGGGTTTGTGTCAGGAAGTGAAGTCTTATTATTTGAATTTGCAATGACTTGGAATACTTATTTAAAGCAACTGGTGTATTCCATATAGAGTTTAATAATAAGTATGACCTCTGTTATAATTAGCTATGGTATGTTTGCTTCATACATATGAAATACACTGAGTACCAGCTTGAAACTGAAAGCGTGTTTCCACTTTTGCAGCCAAATTGGGATAACACCTATTTTACAGTTGTTGCCATTCACATAGCATAAGCTAACCACAAAAAAAAAAATTCAACACGTTTCTTGCAGTTTAGACTGTTTTTATTTGTGTTAGGGTTCACAACGGCTCCACTACGGCTCAGTACGTCTGATTTCAGCTGTACATCGGCTGCCTTCGGCCGCACTTCGGTCAGGCTGAGCCGAAATGCAGAAGGACTCAGCCAATCCAACATCTCAATTGGCTGAGACGCAGCATTCTGCTGAGGTACCGAGCAGAAAAAAAAATATTTAAAAAATGTAAATAAATGTAAATACTTTTTTATGAAAGAAAAAAAAATTAATAAAAAAAACAATTGGGCGGAGCTAGCAGTGACAGCTAGCTCCACCCAACTGTTTCCTATTGGCCTGAACCTGCTAAAGTCTTCTAGCAGGTTCCAGCCCATGAAAAACAACTGAGCAAAGCCGATTGTGACATCACGGTCGGCTCCGCCCAGTTGTCATAGTTTAATGACAGTTTAGCGTCCCCAGGTCATTTGGGGACGCTGATCTGCCATTACAACTGGGCGGAGCCAGCCGTGGGATCACAGATGGCTCCACCCAGCTGTCAATTGCAAGGTGTTCGGCTGTCACTTCGGCTGGGTCCAGCCGAAGCATATGTCTTCGGTTCGGCTGAGCCGCTCGGCTGCCTTCGGGAGCTGCACGGGCTATAGTGAATAGCTCGTACAGCTGCCCTTCGGTTCAACTGAAACGAAGGGCTCCCGCAACGGAAGCTAGCCGAAGGATCAGCCAAAGCTACGGCTGATCCTTCGGCTAGCTATGTGAATAACCCCCTGAGGGTTTACATTTCTACTTGCTTATCTTTTTTTGCAATGTTAGGAGAGACTGAGAGGTGAGGGGTCTTCTCCATTGTATGTTAATTAAGTGAATGAAAGAAACATAATCCTCAAATTTCAGTCCTAAGCCTTTTCATTAGGACAGATCACGGTAAAGTTGCTGAGAAAAACTTCTAAAATGTAAGAATTATTTTTTTAATTATTATTTTTCTTTATGCTGTGGGAATAGGATCAGATAGCAAACATATAGAGATGTTTTCTCAGATTTGACTGCTAAAGTGGAAATACACTTTAAAGGGAGCCTGTTGCCTCTAATAGCCAAATCTCTTATCTAGTGCTGAAGATTGCTTTTGTCTGACTCCCAGAAGCACTGTTTGTTCCTGGGCAAGGATCACTTCTGCAGCATTAGGCACATTGTCATCTCTGGAATTAGCACTGTCTCTGAGTAAAGAATATAGAATTGGTTAGCTAGAACCCAGATCCACAGAGAATCTAACCATCAAAGACTCTCTTATCCAGATTGGATTTCCAAACCATTCTCCTATTTGGACAGTATGCATTCTTACACCACTAATAAATTGGGCAGTTGTCTAGTAAACTGTTCAGAGGTCAGGTGGAATGAGGAGGATGATATTTGGAAGTGGATTAGTAAAAGGTCCAAACGTTTCCTTTTCCAGTTCACAGGATGCTGGCAATATGCTGCAGTAATCCCTCCTGCAAGGCTGACCACAGGTTCCCATTTGCTGCATCATCATTGCTATTTGATCACATCAGCCTCTAGAACTGGATGAGATCCTCACCTGTGTCAACAGCCAGCAAATTGATATACAGCAACAGCATAGCTGAATTAAATATCAGCTCTTTGTAATCATGCAGAGACTGAGATGATGATGATGATGATGATGATGATGATGATGATATTGATAAAGGTGGTTATAATGTAAGAATATCTGAACTAGTGTTTTAATTACAGATTATTAACCAGTGTTGGAATTTTCTCTATATGCTACCTATGTAGGTTTTATATGTTTTTTTGCACTAACTGCTGTTGTTGGCATCTGAATCTATTGTAAGTCACTGGAATTGTTATTATGACATTTATACACTAGCCAATATAGATTGTTTATTAAAACGGTGTTCTCTTTTGATCAAATAACCTTTTTTTTTTCAACTATCCATAATGCAGGATTTTTTTTATTATTAATTTTTTTTGTGTATTTTATTTGTCAGACTGGGGAATGTATTGTATATCACAGACATACAAGAGAAGTAACAGCTAAATGGAATGTTATCTAACAATGATGGCGGAACTATCTATTTTATGTCAGTGAAACATTGACATGAACAGATACATGAAACAGAAAGCAAAGTGCGTAATAAAATAAGTAGAATTATGTGAGGATCAGTGGACAGTCTGGATGGTAGTCCACAGTGAACGCAGGAAGTCCTTTTTCTCCTATGTACTTTTAAATGTGAATACATACAATTGCAAGTCAAAAACAATTCAAACTCTAATGCAAGCCTCTCTACCCTTGAACATGTACCTGAAAGTGTGCTGTGTTAACATGCTTCTTGAGTCTGACACCCCATGTACTTTACCCCTTAAAAGCAGAACTCCAGTCAAGACTTTTTTTGGTTTTGGATACAGCCACAGATTGGTTTATGACCAAACTATTACAATCCGCCCCAACACCGATCTGCCAAAACTTCATATGTATACTGCTAAAATTAAAAAGTTGGTTTCTACATATTACTTAAAGCAGTGCTCCCCAACCTTTTTATCGCCACGGACCGGTCAACGTTTGATAATTTTACCGTGGCCCGCTGAGGGGGGGACGTTGATTGTTTATATTTTAGATTGTTTTGATATCTTAAAGCAGTGCTCCCCAACCTTTTTATCGCCACGGACCAGTCAACGTCTGATAATTTTACCGTGGCCCGCTGAGGGGGGGACGTTGATTGTTTATATTTTAGATTGTTTTGATTTAATAATTTTAATTTAATTGTATTTAAACATGCCTTCAAAATAAAATACAGTTACACCAAAAAATGAAAGCGTTGGAATTCTTCACCTATTCCACCACCGAAAAACTGGGCGAGATTACGTTAAAATGTGTGACCACGTCACTGGTCACACATTCTAACGTAGTCTCAAACTTTGATAGATCACATGCCTACCTGTAATCATTTAATCAGAGAAATAGATTATAATAGGGAACATTACAGTGTAATATTCCCCATTATAATCCACTTGTCTAATTACATAAAATAGCAGTACATAACAGAGAAATAGATTATAATAGGGAACATTACAGTGTAATATTCCCCATTATAATCCACTTGTCTAATTACATAAAATAGCAGTACACAACAGAGAAATAGATTATAATAGGGAACATTACAGTGTAATATTCCCCATTATAATCCACTTCTCATGACATGATGTAAGACACCCCCCCTTCCCCCGCTCAGACTCACCCTTCCAGGAGCAGCAGCCATGTGTCGATGTGTGCACTCACTGCAGGGGGCGGGGCGGGGCGTGTGACACACACACGTCTCCTGTGACTCACCTCCCCTCCCGCCGCCTGTTACTATAGACGCGGCCGGGAGGGGAGGTGAGTCACAGGACCCGCCCCCTCACTGTGAAGCCCGTCGGCAGTGCGGGGCCCCGGTGTTCGAACACCGGGACCGTGCACTGCCATATATTGCATGACCGGACCGCACTGAGACTGTGCGGCCCGGTACCATTTGATCCGCGGACCGGGGGTTGGGGAACACTGACTTAAAGTATAGGAAGTGGCTCGCTCGTGACCCACCACCCCACTCCATTGTCCTCGTTAGATAGTAAAGAAAAACTTGTACTATGACTACTGAGTATAGAACTTCCTAGAACAAAATAACAATCATTTGAGTTAATTGATCCAGCCAAAGGAAACAAATAATTTCTAATATACTTCAACTAGAGTTACTGAGTCATTAGGAATGAATTAATGTAGTAAATGTCTGGTTGAATGAAGCTTTGGTTTCAAAACTGCACATACAACTACAGATAAGAATGATGGCAGTGCACACTTTGTTAATAAATATAATGTAATACAAAATAATAGATGAGTGAAATCCATTCACTAGTCACAGGCTTCCATCTCTTTACCACTAATAACTACAAGGTACAATATAAGTGATTAATGACGATGTCCTATACATTCATCAGTCAATTTATGAAAGCTAAGAGCAGCTGTCTGTGCAAAGTAAGACAATCTGATTTAACCATCTGATTAATAATCTGGTTTAAACCAATGACAATTTAGGCAATCTTACCTTCTCCCTTAATGTCATGTGGAAAACCAATAACAGCTGTCTCTGGAACATCGGGATGCTCATCCTGCAAAATAATTATATTTAATATATAAATTGAATAGAAAACAATAAGTTCAAGTTAACAAACCGGGTAAAAGATCCTTATTTTTTTTTAAAATAGTTATTTTCAGCTGTTAAAAGCTTTGAAAATTGAGCTTAATGCATATAACATATTTAGCTAAACCTTTTTTTATATCTTCAATACTGGAGCATAGACTTTCTTTTCTATTTCTTGTTTGTAGTGCCTAGAATAAGAAATATTTTACACATACCTTTAAATATTTAAAGGTATTCAATTTAAACTTAACAAGGTCCTACTACTAGTAAGATGTAGCTCTGATACTACTGGTATCTCGCCTGATTTTCTTGGTTTAGCCTTTCTACAACCATGAAAAATATTATCTACAGACCTAATGACATACCATTAGGGTATCCAGCATACCATTTTGTATCCCTTACCATTTTTAAAGTGGAACCCCAAGCAACTAACTAAATCTACATGTGAAATACATATATATGCTAGTTGTTTGCCCTCGAGCCATGGAAAACAGAACTAATCTCTTATGAGTCATCTTTCACCCTGCCTACAATATCTTTAGGGCTTTATGTGTAATATAGGCCTAAATGTCTTATTAGCAATAATGACATTAGTAATAATTCCCACACCTATGTCACTGTTACTTTGCCATTTATCTCCCCAAAGTTACACAACCAGTACAAAAGAAGGCGCCAGAGTTCCTAACCATTACTTACTCAGTTTAAAATGTAAGGTAGATTTGTAGATCAGAGTAATTATATATGTAGCGTTTGTAAGCATCTATAATTTCAAGTCATAGCAAATGGCAAATTAAAGCTAAACTCAGGTCAAAACAAATCACAAATCTAATACTAATTCAAAAGTCTCTCTGATTGAGGTACTGGTCCCTGAAACATGTCAGTGGTGGTACACTTATCCCCAAGCTGCCAGCTCTGTCTTCCCTTTGAGGTACTACATCTTTACAAGTTGGATTGTCTCATACAAATGCAATAGACCAGCATTCAGTCCCTGCTCCTGCCTGCAATCTTGAAGCAATTGTTCTGCACTTTTATAGAAAACCTGACAATAGATGGGAGACCTGTTGATATGCCCAATATCAGGTCTTAGTATTGTCAGTGCATTTTATAAAAAAAAATTTCCATTAAAAACAACAGTTGTAAATATATGAGAGGGTTGATTTACTATAGGTAAATAGGCTGTTTACTTTGGAAGGGAATTTTCGCTTAGTGAATGAGGTGAAAATTCACTTTATAAAGAATACCCAAACATATGTAAGGAAGCACTAACCTGAGGTAAATCAAGCCCATAGTGTTCAAATTGTTTATTTGGGTTTATTTGTGAAAATTCATCAAAAGGTAGCAATTGTCTCTGAGTACTTTGAAATGTTAATAAGCAGCTGTTATGTTCCCAAGTATTGTTTTGGAAAATACGACTATGCTGTGGATAGGTTCTCTGAACACAACATATATCTAAACTTTAATTATATAAGCGTCTGGCAGCCTTGGGTTTAAAAGAGTAAATATGGAAGTGCATTTGTTTAACCACTTCAAGACCAGGTGTTTAGACCCCCTTCCTGGCCAGGCTATTTTTCAGTGTTCAGCGCTGCAGTACTTTGACTGACGTTTATTCATGCAACGCTGTACTGAAATTAATTTTATACCATTTTTTGGGGACAGATAGAGCTTTCTTTTGGTGGTATTTAAACTCCACTGGGGTTTTTATTTTTTATTATAATTAGGAAAAATTACAGAAAATTTTGAAAAAAAATAAATCTTTTTTACATTATGTTAGGAAACATTTATTATTACAGAGTTTTTTGGTAAAATATAAAAGAACGGGTCACGTCGGGTAAATAGACACCAAACATGTCAAGCTTTAAAATTGCGCGCACCCGCGAAATCGCAGAAAACTACCATACCCAAAATTGGCCATAGGCGACACTTTAAAAGCTTTTACCGCTCATCAGTTTAGTGTTATCAGTGATTGATGGCCCTAGACTTATTGCTCTCACTCGGATGTTCGCGGCGATATGTAACATGTGCGGTGTAATGGGCGCAATCGTCTTTTTTGCACGTATGCGCCCCCGACGCATGTTTGCATGCGTGTATGTATGGGTGGGGACTTTAAAATTTCTTTTTGTTTTTTTGTAACTTTAAATCTTTTGGGGGGGAACTTAAATTGTTTTTTCCCTTTTTTCCCCCCACTAAACTTTATTGCTATCACATATGGGGGCTAATAAACCCCCCCCCCCCC
>NW_017306314.1:836881-865234 GCF_000935625.1 Nanorana parkeri
CCGCGGAGGGGGGACCGATCGGCACCCCATACACGCGATCCGCCGACTCTAAAGCCAGCGGATCGCTTGTATGGTAACAGGCATCGCTGCCTGTTTTTAAAAAACGGCCATTTCCCGCTGAAATTTCACCACATTTACTAAGCTAAGGGAAAACTTCCACTGCAAAGTGCAAATTCCCTTGAAAAGTAAGGAGCCTATTTGACTTAGTAAATCAACTCCACAGACTACACAATGCCCTATGTCATGGGCACATTCAAGTGTATATTTGGGTAATATCCATGACTGAATATAAATAGGCTCTGCAAGAGAATGATATTGCATTTCACAAATGGTCCAAAGCCTGTATATGATATGTTATTTATTACATGCATTAGTCAGATCAAGGCACGGTTCCTCACCCTAGTCCAGTGCTGGCGAACCTTTGGCACATGTGCCGCAGAGGGCATGCACAGGCTCCTCTGGTGGCACGTGAGCCTAGGCAGGGGCTTCCTGCATTTCATGAAAACAGGGCTAAATGTAGAGCAGGGAAGCTACTGCTCGTTTAGTACAAATGATCTCTGCAATGCCGCCGAGATCCCTTGTATGCAGCCTGCAGGCCTGTCCCCCTCCTCCATGGTCTGCCCCCCCCCCCCCCCACAGAGAACGTCCGTTCTCCGGTCTGCTCTGTGTGAACCTCCCCACCTCAGCTGTCACAGTGCTGTGCTCAAACTCCTTCAATAAAGAGAACCTGTCATCTCCAAATGCTATCACAAAGGGGCTTGTTATTCCCTTTCTGGCACAATAAATTTAAGTGAAAAGAATTTAAATAAAACAATTAAAAAAATAAAAAGTGATAAAAAAGTAAAAATAATACAAAAGTGATGTAACACATATCACTTCTGCATTCACAGCCCGGAGGGAGACAGCAAGGAGCTGATCTCCCGTCCTCCTCCTCCTGACGCCCTCCGAGCCGGTCCTGGGCCGCAGATTGGGCAGCGGATCCCGGGATTGCAGGTGAGGGGTCAGGGGGGGGGGCGAAAAAACGAGCACATATAGACGATAGGCAGGCTATGGAGCCGCCGATCGTCTATATGTGAAACACCCGGTAATGGGTGTTTGCATTGGTCGGGTCTTTTCTGCCCGTGCGTGCCCGCTAAGGGGCGCGCGCGAGCAGAAAAAAAATGCCGTCTGGAGACGGCAACCCGCCAATGCAGCAGTGCCGTCCGTCCGTTTTTTTACAACGGGCGGACGGCAAGTGGTTAAAAAATAAAACAAAAAAATTAAAAAAGTGGTAAAAAAAAGTAAAAAATAATAAATAATGAATCAAATGTTTAAATGTTTGAATATGAGTTTTTCCCTATTTTGCCTAAGGCAGTGATGCTGATAATTTTTTAAACCCCAGTGCCCAAAATAAAACACAATACCAAAGTTATTTTCAGTGTTGGCACTTTGAGATAAATACATTGATTTTGTGTTGCAGTTTGCGCACCCGGGCTCAAAAACGTTAGCCATCACCGCCCTAATCTTTCTGTCGGTGGTGGTGAATCCAATTATGTGGGGTATCAATACAACTTGGTGTGGTTTTCCATTAGAGGAATACATCAACCACAGCAACATTTCAGGTGTTTTGGAGATTTTTTGTTCACTCAGATCATCTTTATGAAACAAGTGGTTCCTTGTTTTTTAAGTCCTATCCCATTGTAGGGCTGAATTTGGCCTGCAACTACTCAATATGCACACGTATTTTTAGAAACACTCAAGCTTCCTCATGAAGTAGATTGTCTGAGAAACACGTGGAGTTAGTGCCGTACCTCACTATTAACCCCAATGTATCTTACCTACTTTGATAACCTTTTCCATGATAATTGTCCTTTACCCTGATAATCCAGCATGTGCTTTCACTCTATTGGATTTTTGTGTTTTTACATAAATTTGTACAAAGTTATATTTTAACTGCAAAGTTACATCTGAATGGTACATCATTGTGGCACCAGAAAAATCCTAGTTGTAGATAGTCTATACCTATTAACATTCAATCTTGGATGTTACCCAAATGTACACTTGAATTTGCTCATTCCATAGGGCACTGTGAAGTCTATGGGTTTTTATACTCACTTGCCACCAATAAACAATGACCTGGTTGTCTTGAGACTAAACATTTGTAAACATATAGACATTTTGTTTCAGTTGCCTTAGGGATCTGATAGGTCTGCAAGTCAAAGACAGCATATAGCATCATAAAATGCATTACTGTATTTAGATTTATAATTAATGTGAAAGAAATGTCATTGTACTCAATACTGGAAGTTATTTGGGTACTTTCATTATTGACCTCTATTTACAGTAACGTTCTCTTGAGAAAAGTTGGATTTGTATGATATAATTTGTGGCTTTTAAAGGGTACATTTAAAAAAAAATATTTATTTATAATTGCCGTAACAAAAGTACAGAAAGAAAACAACAAGCGCAAATGGAGATATAAGTCCGTAAAAAACAAGGTCATCGTCACAAGATATTGGTTGTGTAGAAATAAACAGAAACAAGAACATAAATTCCTGACGTTATCACGAAAAAATGGGCAATAAGAAGAGAGCATAAAGCACACGAGAAAACGACATAATAAACTGTGCTTCGTTTGCTCCTATATTCCCACGGCTTTTTATAACGGATTTTTAACTGAGAAACAACTAACCCACAGGAAACAAAAGTGGGGGAACAAGGAGAGTATGCAGGTTAAAAGGAAGGGGAAAAGGAGGAAGAGAGCAAAGCAAAGAAGAAGAGAAAAAAAGAACCAGAAGATCCAGCCCCTGCCGTACAGCCAACCATCCTACACGCCGTCAGGGTCCTGGCCCAGGAGTGACTTATATTCAGAAGCAAAGGTAAAGTCATGCTAGTAAAACCATGTCTTTCTGAAGGCTTCCTCTCAATGGTGGAGAGGCGCAGTCAAGTCCTTCATACTTCATAGTAAACATCTCTTGGACCTTTTTACACTATAGAGCGAGGGAGAGTGGGGAGGTCCGTTTCCAGCAGAGTGGAATACAAACTCTCGCCGCGTTGATCAAATGAACCAAGAGTGATGTCCTATAGCGACATTTCGACAGGTGGTTTACATGGAGTAAATAGGCACAAGGCCCTCTCCCAGTTTCTGAGATAACCCGGAACTTCTTCAGAGGAACAATTAAGCCCTCTGGTAGGTCTTCAGGTGTAAGGAACTTACCTTCCTCGCTCCATGTTCAACAACTTCCCGGGTCCAGGGCTAAGCCCTAGCCACCTCACTCAGCTCCACGTCCTCAGCAGGTAAAGCCAAGAGATTCCAGACACAAGGCATTTAAACAATTTGCCTGATGCCAGGTATCTTCAACCACTCTTCTCTCTCCTTCTACTGAGTTTTGTGCAGCCTCCTGATCTACTCTCCATCCTGAACTGCCAACTACATTAACTCTGCTCTCCATCCTGAACTGTGAGCCTGATTTACTCTGCTCTCCTAACTGAATTACCAATCTCCTGTCTTTGCTCCCTTATCCTAAACCCTGTGCTGCCATCATTAACCACACACTACTCAGCTCCCAAGCAAACACCTTCACTCAAGTTAACCCATGCTGCACAGAGTAAAGAGGATCACCTGTTAAACAACTGTGAACTGAATGGGACATCCTGAATCCATCATCATTCAATCCTATACTACTGATGCTCTTAACTGCAAGTACTTTACAACCTACTATACTTGTCTACCTTATTTTGTTAATTCTTTGGATTAAGTGACTCTTAAGTTTTATTAGAGAGAATTATCGCAATCCAGTTGTGGATTTCCTTTCTGTATTAATTCCAATTGTGTCGACTGTTTAGTCACTACTAACGCATGGTCATGCCTATATGAAGTAATATGGTCAAGCAACCCAGATGGTCTCTTGGACTGTTATTGCTACTCTAACGGTAATTTCTTATGTGGAAGATGACTGTCTGTTCAGTTTTGTATTGCTGTAGTTGCAAGGTTGCAGCCACAGTTGAGGTCCAGTGACACATGCATAAATAAATAAAAAATGGATCCAGCGGATGCCGTTGCCCGTATGGTAAATTTAACACAGAGACTGGACTCCCTCACCCAAAATGTAAACGTTCTCCAGTTGGAGAATCAAAATTTTAGACTTTATATCTCTCAAAATTTGTCTACCAGACAACCCCAAAGTGAGCTTTCTAAAACAAAAATTAGACCGCCTGACCTATCCCCCAGGGACAGAAACCAATGTAGAGAGTTTATAAATGCATGTAAACTTTTGTGTGATCTAAAACCCAGGAGATATTCTACCGACAGAATAAAAGTCTGCACTCTTATTTCCAACCGTAGAGGGGAACCAAGGGCTTGGGCAAATAATTACCATGAGAAGGAGGATCCTATATTAAACTCCTTCACAAATTTCTTAGCTGTCATTATTGTACGATGACCCCAGCAAAAAGCTATCCGTAGAGCCAGCTATAAGGGCCTTGAAACCGGGTAATAGACCTGTTGAAGATTACATAGCCGAATTCAAATGTTGGACCAGAGCAGTGTTAATTTTGGCACCAAATTTCATTTTCGTCTTAGTCTTTTGACGAAAATTTATTTTTATTTTTAGTCGCATTTTAGTCACCAGATTAATTTTTATTTTAGGCTCGTTTTAGTCGATGAAATTCAAGTTGATTGTAGTCGAAGAAAATGAAAGTCGATTTTAGTCAACTAAAATTGAATAGGTTTATTTTTTAGTGTAATGCATTATTTAAGCCATTCTCTAGCATTTCCAAAATCTTTTTTTATACATCCCTGTATTCATTTTTTTTTTAATTTAACTTTTATTTCTTAATTTTTTTTTAACTTCATTGCTATCACATGGGGGGTCCCCCAAGCCCCTATGTGATAGCACATGGGAGGTGAAAGGTTCTCTTTAAGGTGACATTAGGGGACTTTTAGACCCCTAGTTTCACCTTTCCACTTCACTGGATTCAGCTACTGAGGCAGCTCAATGTCAAAACAGCAGGAAGTGGCTTGGAGCAATAGCCAGCCTGTTATTGGTTATTTTAAATTGCAATAGCCAATAGCCTCTGGAGCCTCTGGGAACTTTATTGATTTTGCAACTGTAAATACAAAATAAAATGTCAATAATTGAAAAACTCTCTCTGGTCTCCGTTAAGAGTTACTGACGGCAAAACAATTTCATCAGGCCCAATTACCCATCAAACACAACCACTTATGGTAGTCACAGACAACAATCATGTGGAATTCATATCTTTTGATGCTATTCCCTCACCTCACTTCCCAATCATTTTAGGACTGTCATGGCTTACATTACATAAGCCCACTTTCTTGTGGCAGACTCTATCCTTCCAACCTAATTCTACATATTGTTTACAGATATGCTATACTATCTTGCCAGTTTTGCAAGTTTCTACTCCTGAGATACCAGAAACCTCCACTCCTGAGATACCAGAAACACATGAATATTTTTTTGATGTGTTCAGCAAAAAAGATGGTGGAAAAATTACCACCTCACCGACCGTATGATTGCCCAAAGATTTAATTCCAGGCAGTACTTTGCCCTTCGGTCAGATTTACCTATTATCCCAACCAGAACTTAACCATCTAACAGAATACCAGGATGAAAACTTAAGGAAAGGTCTCATCAGACCTTCTACTTCTCCTGCTGGAGATCGAATGTTTTCTGCCAGGAACAAAAATAACAGTCTTAGACCTATCATTGACTACAGGCAACTGAACAAAATTACAATAAAAAACAGATATTCACTCCCACTCATCCTGGAGTTATTAGAGCGGCTGCAATCAGCTCAAATTTTGACTAAATTAGATCTTAAAGGAGCCTATAACGTAATTCAGATAAGAGTTGGAGACGAATGGAAGACTGCATTCTGCACAAGACATGGCTTGTTTGAATACTCAGTAATGCTCTTTGGGCTATGTAATGCTCCAGCAACTTTCCAATTCTTCATCAATGATATATTCAGGGATCTTCTTGATGTCTGTGTCGTCATTTACTTGGACAATATTCTCATCTACTCCAACAATCTAATCGACCATAGAAAACACGTCAGATGGGTTCTATCCAGATTAAGGGCTCATAAATTATATGCAAAACTCGAGAAATGCATTTTTGAAGCTCCTGATATCTCCTTTCTGAGTTACATCATCTCTGCAAATGGGATTCAGATGGACCAAGACAAGGTTAAATGCATCCTAAATTAGCCAATCCCACATACCAGGAAAGCTATACAAAGATTTCTGGACTTCGCAAACTTTTATAGAAAACGTATTAAGAACTTCTCCGCCATAGTGAAACCTCTAACTAAATTAGCCAGTACTACCACAAAATATTATTGGAACACTGATACACAACAAGCGTTTGAACAATTAAAACATCTTTTTATGACGGCACCTATCCTACACCTACCCAGATTACAGTACATGCTTGAAGTAGATGCCTCTCAAGTAGCCATAACAGCTGTACTTTCACAAAATAAATCTTCTTCATTCCTACTCCATGCTGTAGCATTTTACAAACATTAAATGAAGCAGAGATTAACTATCCGGTGTGAGAAAAAGAATTGCTGGCAATTAAGTGTGCCCTTGAAAACTTGAGACATCTCTTAGAAGGCACTACCAATCCTGTCATTATTTACACTGTTCATCAAAATCTGTAATATCTTAAGACTAACAAAACACTCTCGGCAAGACAAGTCAGTTGGAGCTTTTTCTTTGATCGTTTTGACTTCATTATTACCTACAGACCGGGTGCAAAAAATGGGAAGGTTGACTCACTTTCAAGACAAGATGAACCCACAACTACTAGTAAACCATCAACTTCAATCATTCCACAAGAGAAGATAATAAGTGTAACTTTGAACCTAAAGGAAGAACTTAAACGAGCATTACAATCAGTTTCATCCGCCGTACCATCTGATTTACAATCAGATGAAGAAGGATTCCTGTACAAAGGGTTTAAACTCTATGTAACTCTATCTTTCAAACTCAAATTCTAAAATTGCTACATAACGCTCCTTTGCAGGACATCCAGGTAGCACAAGAACATTGGAATTGTTACGCCCACAATTTTGGTGGCCAAATATGACTAAGATTGTTCACAAATACGTCTCTTCCTGTTTGATATGCACACGTTCAAAACATGAGACACAATGGCCATATGGACTTCTAACAAATTTACCCATTCCTGACAAACCATGGGAGACTATCGCCTTGGATTTCATAGTGGACTTACCATCTTCCCACAATCATAACACTATCTTGGTCATTGTAGATCTTCTCACAAAAATGGCCCACTTTGTACCTTTGAAAAAATTACCTAGTTCAAAAGAAACTTCTAATGCTCTGATACAAATCAAATAATTTCAGATCGCGGGACACAGTTCGTATCCAAATTCTGGAGATCTCTTTGCAAGAAACTACAAATTGAAAATCGTCTCTCAAGTGCCTATCATCCACAAACAAATGGACAAACTGAAAGAATAAACCGCCGTCTTGAGTAATACTTACGATGTTACTGCACTCATCTTCAAGATGATTGGTGGAATTTACTTTCTTTAGCTGAGTTCTCCTACAACAACACTCTTAGTGCTTCTACGAATCAAACACCTTTTTTCTCCAACTAAGGGTTTTATCCTAATCTTTTTCCACCAGAGTTCGTACAAATAAACAATCCAGCAGCCGAGGTTTACACTAAACGCTTACATAAAGTTTCTAACCAACTAAAAACCAATCTTACAAAAGCTCAACCTTTGAAGACGAGAATCTCCTCCCAACCAAATTGTTGATTTAGTCTGGCTGTCCACTAAAAATCTTAACCTGAAAACCCCTTCGGAGAAGTTAAGTAGTCTATTCATTGGTCCTTTCCCAATTCAGAAGATTATTAACCAGTCAACTATCCGTCTCTCTCTTCCACCGCACTTTCCATTCACCGCACTTTCCATGTTGCACTATTGAAACCTCACAAACAAAATTTATTCCCAAACAGGTCTCCACCTCCAGCACCACCAATACTTGTTCAAGACCAAGAATGAAATTAATAACATTTCGGACTCTAGAAAGAGGAGGAATAAATTACAGTATTTAATGGAAATCTTATGGGCCTCAAGAAGATTCCTGGGCGGATGCTTCTAATGTACATGTTCCTAGACTTATTAAATCCTTCTATTCACGTTATCCTCACAAACCAAAGGCAGAAATGACTCCCGGTGGGGGTCTCTTGTGGGCTGGGGGGGTACTTACCTTCCTTGCTCCATGTTCCACAACTTCCGGGTCCATTGCTGAGCTCCAGTCACCTCACTCAGCTCCACTCCCCTAGCAGTTAAAGCCAAGAGATTCCAGACACACGGCGTTTAAGCAATTTGCCTGACGCCAGGAATCTTCAACCTCCCTTCTCTCTCCTTCTACTAACTTTTGTGAAGCCTGCTGATCTGCTCTCCATCCTGAACTGCCAGCTACATTAACTCTGCTCTCCATCCTGAATTGTGAGCCTGATTTACTCTGCTCTCCTAACTGAATTACCAATCTCCTGTCTTTGCTCCCTTATCCTAAACCCTGTGCTGCCATCATTAACCACACACTATTCAGCTCCCAAGGAAACACCTTCACTCAAGTTAACCTATGCTGGATAGGTCCACCATAAGAATCGTGTGTGGTCAAATAATGTGTGTAGTCGTGTGCATCTGGGTGGAGGACTCTCCAGACATCAACTAAACGATAGGCATGTAGGATATGTTTGAATTGCTTGAGAAAGGCAAAGGAAAGATGGGATGTGCCACGTGAGAGATCAAGGAACAGGTCCAGGGCAACATTCAGGTCACCTCCAAGGAATAGCGCACCTTCCGCAAACTCCCTAAGTCGGATAGGAATGTTCCCAGATCCCCTATTTGGTTGGAATTAGGCAGGTATAGATTGGCCAGGTTGACCTTCTCCCCGTTGATAGTACCTTTGAGGAATAAAAACCGCCCTTGGAGATCCGCAGCATGATCAGAATAGGTCCAATTTAAGGACCAGAAGAGAAGAATACTAATCCCTCTAGATTTTGAGGAGGTATTGGTACTGTGAAACGCTACAGGAAATCTATGGTTCTGCAATTTGGGCACACTCCCCTCTCTAAAGTGGGTTTTTGGAGGAAACACACATGAACTCGCAGTCTCACCAATTTACCGAGAAGTCTGGACCTGGTATGTTGAGTCCTTGAACATTCCAAGATGTCACATTTATCGAGATGGAAATACTGGATTTGGAGGATAGGTCCACAGTGAAAGGCATAACGACAGGGGCCGGGCAGGAAGGGAAGCAATCAGAAAAGAAAGACTAGAGATAGTCAGCAAGGCAAGGAAGGGGGAAAACGGAAAGAAGAGAAAAGGGGAAGGGGGAAGAATAGAACCAAGCAGAAAAAGATACGAAGGTAAGTGGGGGAAAGCCTAAGGGGCTTAAAATGACAATATAGGCTGAAAAGTAAAAAGGGGAAACAAACTAAGAAAAAGCCTCCCAGCAGCCTAGCAAGGGCTCTAAGGAAGCAGTCCTAATGGGGGAAGGGGTTGGCTATAAAATTTTGGAGCTCAGAAATAAATATGTTCTGGGCACACCTCTTAAAGAAAATGTCTATCAGGAAAGAGATAATGTAACAACAGCAACAATCCGCTAATAAGAAAAAGTCATAACAGGGGTGAGGAAGGGGCATCAGGCAAAGGAGAAGGTGAAAAAAAGCTTAAATGGTACATTGATATTCCATTGATATTTCCATTGATATGGGTTTTTTTGTGTTTTTGTTATTGATGAGTCTGTGCTGTTCCAATTAGGATTCACTTTAATGGTAGACTCACCAGCAGCACTTATGCGCCTTCCCTTTGTTCCCCCACCGCTCACTGGTTTTCATTATGCCAATCAGTGGTGACTTTTATACCCCCTTGCTGGATTCTCCATTAAAGTGGAAAGTGACTGGGTTGGCTGGGTGACACCATTGTTTGGTCATACATTCAATGCAAGGAACACCACACTTTTTTGGTTTATGAGGGGATTAGAGCCTGGATGTAAGTCTAAATGGCTTTATAAATCTAGCAGATAACAGATAACTAGGTTTTAAATTGTATTTAGACTTAGACTAAATGCACACCTCCTATACACCAAAACACAAAGATATGACTGAACTCTAAAACTTTGATCCATTTCTTTGTGGAAGGCAATTATGTATATACTTTATATCTAGTAGTAGTGTTCCTGGAGCCCTTTGTGGTCTTCAAATACCTTCCTTTTCAAGTCTACATAAATGTTTTCATTTTGGTTGATATATAACATTACCATTAACAACACTGGCAGACAAAATTGTATTTAAAATGCACTATTATCAAAAATGTATCTTATTTGTGTATAACTCGGCTGTAGATCCTCAAATCATCTCTGAATTGAAGCTGACACTGTTCCCCATAGTCCCTGTGTTGGAGTGGTGGCTACTTTACAACACACACAGGAACCATGGGAAGCAAAAGTAGCCACCCTCCAGAAGGAAGGACAGTGTCAGCACCAATTCAGAGATGATTTGAGCATCTACAGCCGGGTGATACACAAATAAGATACATTTTTCTTTATATTTGGGGTACTTGAATGCATTTGTAAGATTTAAGTCCTGAGCTTAGTGTCACTTTAACATAGAAAATAACTTTATGTTAATACTTATTGTTTTCACATTTACCATTGCATCTTCAATTTCTGCCGTGCCCAACCGATGCCCACTGATATTTATCACATCATCCATTCGCCCTGTTATCTGATAATACCCTTCATTTGACCTGTAAGCTCCATCCCCAGTAGAGTAGTAGCCTGGAAGAATTAGAAAACAATAAAATGTAAAGTAAGTTAATCAAATCATTACTACATTTAATAAATATTTTTTTGAACTGATTGTTACTCTCTACATAAACATGGAGCACAAACCCATCAAACCCTTCATTATCTTAAGTGACCAGAACACAATATAATATTATTTTATTATTATCTACACTGCAGAGTAAACCAACTAAAGCTATCCATCTAAGGTAAGATAATGTCCTGGTTATAAATTGATGGTCTACTTGAAGGTTTATCTATTTGCACTGTCTGATGCACACTCTTTTTGCAGGTCTTTGACAAAATCTGGTTTTCGAGGCCATGGTTAGGCAAACTCTGGCCCTCTGCGGCGCAACTACAAATCCCATTAGGCATTGTAAGACTCTGACAGCCACAGGCATGACTCCCAAAGGCAGATACATGATAGGATTTGTAGTTTCACCACAGCTGGAGGGCAGGAGTTTGCTTACCCCTGTCCTAGGCTAACCTCTAAGTAAACTCTGTTCTCAATTATATTTGTTTGTAACACAATACTGGTTCCTATCCATAGGGTCTGTAAATGGTTTACCCTTGTGACTACGCGGCAATGGGGGCCAGTTGCAAATGAATGACTTTACAGCCCCTATTTTATTACAAAAGATTTTGAATTGAGTTAGCTTTCTAGCTGGCAAAATTAGTTGCTGGAGAATTTGTTGTTTTTTTACCCCTCTTTTGCTTTTTTTTATACATATCAATGTGTTTCCTGCTACTCTTTTTAGTTACTCTTGCTTTTCAATAAACCAGCAAAAGATATGTCTGAATATATCTAGTTCCCTTTTAGTGAATAACTGTCTCGCTTTTATTAGTACTCTTTTTAATCAGAGTCTCCATACATGGTTATCATTGCTCATTACACTAATCTCCAGTGAAATGGAAGTAAAATACAAAGTCAGTGTATTGATCATTAACCAGTGCTGTAAGATTGTGTTGTTACATAGCAGTCTTACAGTATCTGAATCATTCATGTTTCTGGTTACAGTAAAAAAAAAATAAAACCAGTCCTGACTAAAGCGTTATGTAATGTAATTGCACGCTAAGGTATAAATGAGGCCTAAAAACAAATGCATACTTTTGATTTATGGATGAAGCATTTTTATGCTAAAAGTTTTCATGTGGCATTGCTTTTGGTTTTGGACTGTTTTGTTAAACATTTTTCAGTTTTTGACAATAGCAAAATGAACAAAAGTTTATTTTGCTTAATTAAAGCTGAACTCCAGCCAGGAGGAATGTTATTTATCACCTAGTGTCAAAATGCTCTCCATTTTTGTTTTTAGTTTATTTACCCTCTTTCCCTCATACCCCCTGTTTTTTCTATGTTCTGGTTTGTGGAACCAGCACCTCTGTTTTTTCCATAGGGAGAAATAGCTTCTGGGTATGTTTATTCTGACCTGTAGTTTGCTGAAGGAGAGCAGTGACACTCCTTCTGTGGGTGGGTACAATATTCCAGTACTTACTGACAATTGAGGCACATAACAATTGCACTGATAGCTGTGTACAGCAGGCTATGTGGGCATTTACGGCAGTGAATTAAGGTCACGTGGAAAATGTAGTTTCTTGCACCACCTACCTGGATGCTCGCCCTGGCACGCAGACATAGTAGACGTTCAGGATGGAGCTAATGGTGTCACATAAACTAAAAACATGAATCGCTCTAAAAGTAAGGCATTAGTTGTAAAAAATATTAAAGCATTCATACGATGCATAGGGAAAGGGAGCCAAGGGTCAAAAAAGGGCAGGATCCTGGAGTTCAGCTTTAAGGGTTATCCTGCTCAGGACTTCAAACCATCCAGTGTATACATAGAGAAAGCACAGGTTCGTCTTCCTAGCCATCGGGTAAGGAGGAAACAGGTAGATGAATGGCTTAAAGGGTGCCAGGAATTATGAAGAAGGGTCCCTGGGTTCTCTGCTTTACATTATTGATTGCAATACCAGATTAGGTATCCTACTTAAAGTGACATTAAACCCTCAGATTTTTTAACATAAACCAATACTGTAATGTGTGCCTTACTGTAATCCATGGTTGTTTCCCTTCTCTTTGCTGCTCTTCCTTTTAAATCTGTATCTGTTCTCATGCTCTGCAGAACTTCTGTTTTGCAGCAGACTGCCTTGTCTCAGGAATGGATACACGGTGTCTGTGTATCCGTTTGTATAGGCTTGTAACCTGAGCCAGCACTACAGGAAGAGGCCCTGAGCTGAAAAGGGAAGTTCTCCCCAAGCATGAGAAGACATGAGGATTTAAAAGGAAGAGCAGCAAAGAGAAGGGAAACAACCATGGATTATAGTAAGGCACACATTACAGTATTGTTTTATGTTAAAAAATCTGAGGGTTTAATGTCACTTTAAGATAGTGACAAGAGGGGGTAGTGCTCCTGGCTTCTTTACACTGGTCTGAGTTCAGAAGCCCTGAATCAGATGTAAAAATATTCTGGGTATTAATATTGCATGCTGCAGGTTAGTAAATGAGGCCATTTGTCTTTTACTACCTTCAATCATGAGGTTCTACTGCCTTGCTATCTAAAGGTGCTTATAAATCTAGTGATAGAATCATCATGTTGAGTTCAAGGCAAATGTTCTTTTTATTTATTATATTTTACTTAGCATTGAAACATGAACTGTTTGCATTTCCAGTCCCTGTCCTACAGAGATGCCCACAATCAAATCTGCCTACTACATTCATACACTCATGAACAGACCACACTGCTGTCTTTTGTGTTTTTTGGATGGATGCCAACTGGCTTTCTAGAATGTCTTTACATCGTGGGATGCAAGTGGAGGTCCCAGAGAAGATCCATGCAGACATGGGGAGAACATACAAACTCCATACAGACAGTGTCTGTTCCAGAGGAAGTCCAGTCATACATGAGTGAACATGCAAACTTCATGCAAGCAATGTGTTTGGTGTAATGAAAATATGGAGCCCCAATACTGTAAGGTAGAAGTGACAACCATGTACTAAACCTTCAACTAAATTATTTGATTATTGTGCATGTTTGTCAGTTTACCACATAGCTTATAGGCGTCTAGATTGTTTGACCAACATGGCTGAAATTCTTACCAGGAAATGGCTTGAAGTAAGCATCCACAAATCTCTGATGATCTCCATAGATGGTTCTTGCCATGCCAGGCCATGGCTGTGCGATACACAGAGCACCAGAAACATCACCACCTTCAATGACCTTACCCTAGTGATTAAAAAAAAAAAAAAAACATTTTCCTTTTACTGTCCAAGATCCTACTACACATGCCTAACTATATTTACATAAACTATAATTGTAGTAATTGTTGGCTTATCAACACTATCTTCCTGGTACAAAGTTACTGTATATCATGTTAGCTATCTTTAAAAGCAGAACAAATTGAGTTATGATTATGCTGCATACAGACTACATGAATATATATAGGAAGGTTGAAAAACAGACACATGTCCATCAAGTTCAACAAATAGATAAATAAATACATTGAATACCTGCATCCACAGAATCATAAACACATAGTTACCGAAAAGAAAGTGCAAAGCTTTACAGGCTTTGAGTTAACTTGTGAGGTTGAATGATCCTAAGAGCTACAGCAGGAAGAGTATAGGTATCAGAAGGGCCACCCATGTTAGGAAGCTCTCAGGTAATGAGCCAGACATAAAAAAAGTACCCCGAAATAGGGGTTGGGCATGGGACTGACAAACTCATGCGGTTAAAAGTATATATATATTTTTGTGAAGCCTAAAGGAGGCCAAGTGTCTTCACTGCTGTAGTAGCAGTAGTAGTCTTAACAAGTGGTGTCCCTAGCCCTCCTAGTCCTTCTTGTAGTCTAAAAGCCAAGGAGCGCCCAGAGGCAAGTAATTCAAACAGTCCTCTTTGAGAAAGTGTGAGAATGCTTTCACTCTACAGTTAACTGGTTTATTAAAAAGAAAAAAAAAAGATGAAGGCAATTGTCAACAGGTGAGGAATGTAAACACCTGTTGTACTACATAGTTTGTTCCAAGTCCTCCTGCTGTCACTTTATGGATGATGCTAACAGCCACAGTTCAGTCTTGTTAGGCTTCTCCTGTACAGTAACTATTTTCTTACATATATTTAAATACAGGAATGACAATAAAGTCACATCACTGTCTGGGCACACATTTTAAAGTCTCTTACTTGTTCATTTAGAAGCGTGGGTTTTATGCCAAAGAAAGGCCTCATAGCCATACCAGGGAGAACCTCAGCTTCTTGTTCAGAGGGACGAGGGGAGATGCAGATTCCACCAGTCTCTGTAAAGCAGAGCGTACCACTTAATCAAGTAATGGGCTTAACGGAAATACATTTTAAGACATAATTTCCCAATTAATAGGTAAGCATATATTCTTTTTAATGTTTACATTTGGTAGCTGAAAATCACATGAAGTGGCTTTTTCTTGTGTTTGTGATGAGTTACGTTTAGTAATTGGATAACGGTGGAAAGGCCTGAGTACTTGTATGGCTCAATGAAACTGTGGTGTAGACTGTGGAAGGCAACAGGACGTGCACTGGATGAATTGCTTTATAAAGTGATGTATAAAGCAAGCAGCTACATCTTCCTGTTCGAGGTAGATATCCAATGACTCGCTGTCACCTTGTCATTTACTTAATTGAGTACGCAGCAGCAACTCAACGGGCACAGCAGACTTGGCAATCCTGCCACAGAGATACGCAAGTTCTTGCCGCAGGAATGCCACATATCCCCATGTGGATGGGGTCTGAGAGGTTCTTTATTTGTTGACATGGCTTTGGTGTTGAGTGGAAGATAACCGTAATTGGTAGCAGAGCTAACCATACACCAGTGGAATTCTGTTCAAAAAAATTATTTTTTTTGATTTTCAAATAGTCAATGGGGTCAATCAACCATCATGTTCACCTGTATAGACAATAACATTTGGAGGCACAGGATGGAAAACTTT
The DNA here is from genome assembly GCF_000935625.1 of Nanorana parkeri. Lineage (NCBI taxonomy): Eukaryota > Metazoa > Chordata > Amphibia > Anura > Dicroglossidae > Nanorana > Nanorana parkeri. The sequence goes on from NW_017306314.1 coordinate 852,667, forward strand.
TCATGAATGTGATTTCTGTTTGGGAAAAATTGTACTACAATGTGCTAGGCACAAAATACCGTATATACTCGAGTATAAGCCGAGATTTTCAGCCCATTTTTTTGGGTGAAAAGTGCCCCCCTCGGCTTATACTCGAGTCAGCGCCAGCGCGTCTTCTTACTTACCTCGCCGAGCGTCGCGTCACTGCTGCTCGGTGTGCGGCGCTCCGAGCGGGGTCATAGTTTAATACATCTGGGATTCCATTCAAGTAGCAGGTTCTTTTCTTTATATTTTCACCCAAGAACTTACAGACATCATGTTTGAGAACAGCTAGCTACAACTTTTTCAGCTCAGCTTCCCTGAACATCCTGTCCAGTACAAGATCACAAGGGACAGAGCAGTCTCCAGCAGCCATTGATCTAGTAGCTTGGAGATGGGAGAAGGGAGGAAGTGGGAGAAAGGAGCAGATGACTTTCCCTGCTGTGTCTCTGTTTGTGAAGACACACACAGCTTACTATTACACACAAGGGTGGTGCCATAGGACCAGGGCAGTCATCAGAAATTTTGTGGCCCCTTACACGGCTTTAGATTGGCGCCCCCCCGCGCCACTGTACGCAGGGCTCAGTGACGCGCTGGGCGCAGGGCTTAGTGACGTGCTGGACGCAGGGCTTAGTGACGCGCTGGACACAGGACCCACCTAAGAGTGACCCTGCAGAGCCCGCCATAGATGCTGCACAGCCCATCTGAGACTGTCTATGGTGGGCTCTGAAGGGGTCTCAGGTGGGCTGGTCAGGGCTGCATCCTTCCCCTCCCTCCTTTCCTTCCTTCCTTCCTTCCTGGCTCCTCTTACCTGCACACATGGCCTGGCCTCCTCTGCTGCCGGACCGGCCAGAAGTGACGTCACGTCACTAACGTGACGTCACTTCCGGCCAGTCCGACATCAGACGTGCATCGTCTCTGATGGGGCCCTAGCTTGTCTCAAAGCCGCTGGAGCGGCAATGCTGGGGCCCTGCGCTGCTACGGCCAGGCCTCCGCCTCCTCACCCTTCACCGTCGGTCGATAGTCAAGTAAGGGACACGGGCGGGCCTCCCAGGCTGCCCGGGTCCCTTACATGAGTATCGGCCATACCCCCCTGATGGCTGCCCTGCATAGGACCCTGCAAGGGAAAGGAGCCACCCTAAAACAGGATATCATGACCAGTGCCTAGGGGACCAGCTGTTTCTTCAGGAAACTAAAACTTTTAAACATCAAGAAGCAGCATTTATTGTAAGTGATTTAATACAAACAAATTAAATTGTACTACACTATGTGGAAGAATTACAAACAGTAATAACGACTTTTGGGAGCACTGTTGGCTTTTTTACATATTTAGGTCATGAAAATTGCACTTGCATGTCTTTATATGCATGATCTATAGTAATTACTCACCTTGGCCATATACATTATACAGAAAATGGAGTCAGAACTTCTGATCCTTCTCCACTCAGTCCAAAAAGAGATCATTTAGGGCACTCATGGCAAATCAATTTTCTTTATTATATAGAAAAACGAAGCAAAAGCTAAAAACAAATAAAAACAATAGGGCCAATGACTGGCATCCAGCACAAGAAACGGTTGCTGGCCAGATGCTTACAATTGTTCTTAGCCTTTTCTAAGTTTTTTTGATACAAGAAATAAAACTGATTTGCTGTGAGGGCCCTGAATTTTATTTTTATTTTTTATACAATAAAGAAGAATGATTTGTCGTGAGTGCCCTAAAATGTCTCTTTATTTTTGATACAATAAAGAAGAGAGTGCCCTGATATTTCTCTTTATTTTTGATACAATAAACAAGAGAGTGCCCTGATATTTCTCTTTATTTTTGATACCATAAAGAAAAGAGATTTGCCACGAGTGCCCTGAATTTTCTCTTTCTGGACTGAGTGGATTGAGTTACTTTGGCCAGGAGCACTGGGACCCGCTGCTGTGGTTTCACAGTGGAAAAAATGTGAGATCTCCAAGGGCAATCTCTTCTATATGAACAGGTCTGTGCTCCATCCAGAGACACTGATGTTAAGATCCACACATTATTGGGGGCGTGTCCTGCACATGGCGGAATAGGCTGCATAGAGTGAGAGCTCCGTGATACCACTAACCTACAGACGACCTAACACGACTTCTCCTACTCCTTTTTTACTCACCTGACGATGTCGAAACGCAGGAAAGAGGGGGGACCCCTTCGCAAGGAGGTACCCCGTCCTTGCAGCGCTATTTCTCCTCAACGAGAACCAGGACCCGCGGCCGCGACCAATCCAATATGGCGACGGAGGATGAACCACAGGCCTCGCCTCGCGGCTCCATCCGATCCCTCTCCCCGACCCTAATGCGGTTGCCATCAGGCTTGCGGTCGCCGCGGCTCTACGACTCCACGGATGTGGATCAATCCCCGCCCCGAGACCCGCCGACGGATGTCCCGCGGGAATTCTGGGCGCTCTTACGCTATCTGCCCACGAAGGAGGACTTTGCGGCCCTGGTCACGAGGGTGGAGGCCGCACTACAGCGAGACCTACATAAAGTCCGGCAGGAGGTTCAGGCGGTGTCCGCGGAGGTTTCCACGGTTACGGAGTCCTGTGCGGCGATCGAAGCTCGCGTTCAGCGCTTGGAGCAGGCCCCGCCGGGCCCATCCCCTCACCTCGCGGCCCTGCAGCTGCAGATGGAAGACATGGAGGACCGCAACCGCCGCCAAAACATCTGGATCCGGGGGCTCCCGGAGGCGACCCTGCCTGCAGACCTCCGGCCCACCATACAGGCCATTCTTGGCTCACTTCTACCAGAGGCCACTCCGGACGCCATTCTGCTGGACAGGGTCCACCGCACCCTTGGCCCTACACCTGCAGATCCTTCCCGCCCGCGGGATATTCTTTGCCGCCTGCACTACTACACAGTGAAAGAAGACATCCTGCGGCAGGCCTGGTTGAAAAGACCCGTGGAGTTTGACGGGGCCCAGATCCAGATCTTGCCGGATATCTCCAGGAACACCCTCCGACGTCGGGCCCTCCTGCGTCCCCTCCTAGATGCAATCCGGCAGGCAGGGGCCATCTACCGCTGGGGGTAAGGACTTCTGATCATTGCTCTCAGTCAGTGATCTGTAAAGTACTGCATCCTTGCGCTAGGTTAGTGACTCGTAAAGTATTAAAGCCACTTTAACCACGAAAGCATTTTCAGTAGGATGTCATCAATTGCAGAAAATCATACCTCTCTCCTTAAAGGTTTTCTGTAAATGTTTATTCTATGTACATTTCTGGATTGGAACTCACAGCTTTATCAGATACAGTATCATTACGTTAAAATAAAACAGAATATCCACCGAGTAAACAAATGCACCGTTACAGTCTAAGCAGCCATTTTGAGCAATTAACTAAGCCTCAGCAAAGTCAACTCATTTATCCCAGCTAGAGAATTATCCATTGCCTTATCAGTAAAGTGAATATATAAAGAGCTTTGGGGCACCAAATTACTTTTATTACACAGCAATAGGATATGCTGCCCATTATCTGCATCCTGAGATTATGCTGCCCGCAAATCTTAATCATTCTTATTCTGAGAAGATCCGAATTAGATACATTCAGAGACTTCCCCTAGCAGGGTCGGCCTTAATTGGACCCTTTAATACATTAAACTACCATTTGCGGCCGAGTAGCCAATACGATTGCGTCAGAAAAAAAAAAAAAAAAAACATTGTGATACTGGGAGTTTGTAGGTTGTGTTTGTAAACAATATTAATCTGAATCCACGTGGACCACTTAACAAATTAAAAAGATATTAAGGCAAATCTCTGCAAATTAATTTGACTAAGTACATGCAAATGAGACCCCACTAATTACCATAACTTAATCGCTTCAAATCTCCTTAAACAAAGCTCAACTGTAATTGGTACAGTAGGTCCCTTGGAAGGCAGAGATGGTTAATACGTATGATGCTTATCATTCTGTAATGACAATTAAACCACTCACCACACGAGTTATTCACTCGTAAGCCTGAAAAAATACTTTTACTATATATTTATTTTTATTTAGAATTTGTTGTAAATTCATTTTGCTGTATCCAACAATCTTCCACCTCTGTCACTGTTTACCTACGTGCCCCTCTGACAGAACATAGATGGCAGGTTTGCAGTTAATTGTTGTTTTCAGTTTTTTGTTTTTTTTTACAAAGAAGCTTTCACCAAATTAATTTTGTCTAGTGGATTAAAGAGGGAGTCTCTGGATTTCAAATCAAGGGTGGATAGGTCATATTTTTATGCTACTGTTTTTGGAGCCATAAGTAATACTAATAATAATCGTGTCTAATATAGCTATGAAAAAATAACATTGCTTTGGTATTTTAAGAAAATCCTTTTTGTATCAGGTCTTAATGGAGAAGGATGTTGAACTTTTTTTTATGGTGTGCCACCGTTTAAGATGACTTGGCATCAGAGATATATTTTTACGGTATGTTTAAAGTAACACTAAACTCACAAGTTAAATCTTAAAAATACATTCAAGTACCCCAACTATTAACAAAAATGTATCTTATTTGTGTATCACTTGTCTGTAGATCCTCAAATCATCTCTGAATTGGTGCTGTCACTGTCATTCCTTCTGGAGGGTGGCTGCTTTTGTTCCCCATGGTCCCTGTGTGTGTTGTAAAGTAGCCACCGCACCAAGCTCACTCCCGTGATGGACTACTAGTTTACAAATTTGTATTGAGATTATAGTCCATCAGAGGAGTGATATTGGAGAGGTGGCTACTTTACAACACACACAGGGACCTACCCTCCAGAAGGAAGGACAGTGTCAGCACCGATTCAGAGATGATTTGAGGTTCTACCGCCGAGTGATTCAAAAATAAGATACAGCCCCCTGCTGAATTATCTCTTCTTGTGTCTTGCTGCAATGTTACAATGTTGCAGTCTAGTCAATAGGAGAGGGGAGATCAAGAACATGTTTCTTCCCTCTTGAAGCTGGTTATATTGTTTAAGCCTAGGCAAAGTCTAGGAAGAGTAAGGCCTCTTTCACATGAGTGGTCAAATCAGGTCACCTGTCAGTTTTTCAGCCAGCCATGATTGGATGCTCTATGGAAGTCTATGGGCAGCTGAGTGTAAACAGACAAATGTCAGTTTACACCCCGGTCAGTTCCGGCCTGTACCGGTAAAACAGATGGATCATTGATCCCTTTCAATGGACTAGATCGTGCTGGAATGGAGGTAATCTGATGTAAATGGACACATGTCCATTTACATCAGATTCCCTAGAGACTTACATGGGGTCCGTCACTTTCAGTTTTTTCCTCCATTGGAAGATGGAGGAACAACTATACGTACACGGATGTCACAGCGGTGACATCCGATCCATGCACTCTGATCAGGAGAGGATCTGTTGACGGATCCATTGCTGATCGGCCAGTGTCAAAGGGGCCTAAGGGAGGGAACGTTTTCTCAATGGAGTCCTGGAAAGCACTAAAAACATGAAAGAGGTTTTAACCCGTCCCCACTGCTGTGTATCACACTGTACGACTACTACTACTGTAACTTACCCCACTGCAAAGTTACAACATTGCAGGCTAGTCAGTAGAAGTTTTACTATCTCCAGTAAGTTCTCTTAATTCTTTTAAGCGTCACAGGAGGACATATACTAACATCCTCCTGTGACCCAAAGCTCAGTATATAGTGAGCTATAGCTGTATTATATTACATACCTAGCTGAAATACATTCATACAGTGGAAATGAGTCCTGCAAATAAAGCAGACCTGCTAACTCTAATATTGCATTCTAGAAAGAGTTTTTGCTGGAATAATCACATGACACAAGGGGTGGGGCTTGCACAAAACGGTATCCTCATTTAAGTTGGCCTAGAGCAGATTTATGTCTAAATATGGTCTTATGAACAAGGACCTTTATAGCAGGATCACCACATATTTTATTTAAATTAAAAGCTGCTGAATTAAAGAACTCCAGGCAAACATAAAGTGTGGGGAGTGAGGCTGCCACCGCACTGGAAGGGTTAGGTGCTTGTTTTGTCTAGGGGGCAAAATAAAGCAGTTAACTTGATCCTTGGTCCTAGTAGTCAGCCCTCACCTCTCTCCCACCACCTTCACTGTTGCATCGGCTATGGAATGTCCCTCGGTATCCTCACATCTAATAAATAATCTAATCAATAAACCTGCATAAGACATGATGACATCAGTGGTTAGACTGCCGGAGCCCAGGGGAGAAGAGGCTGGGGTGACCGGTCTAGCAGCCTGGAGGGAGCTTGTGGGACCAAGGATCAAGTGAGTAAATCTGCTTTATTTGAGCCCTCTAGAAAAATGAGCACTTATCTCTTGCAGCGCAGGGTTAGTCCAACTGCAAGGGTACGTTTTTGGTTTGCCCTGAGTTCTTCTTTAAAAATGTTAAAAGTTACTTTTGAATTTACATTAACATTAATTCTTATATAAGATGTTAGTATATACTTTAATATGTATGCTACAAGGGGCTAAGTGAGCTAGTAATTACAATATAACCCTGCTGCTTTGGTAGCTGAACCTTACATATATCTTCCATTAAAAATCCCACAACATTAAAACCATGTTTTCTATTCCCCTAAAACACAATTCAAAGCTGCAGCAGGAAAAAGTATCTTTCTGAATTAAATACCTAACAGTGGAAAATTCCTCTGTTAACTGAGACGCAAAAGCGAATGGACTTTATTGGCTCATGGTAAAGTGACATGTTATTTTACAAAGGATTTGCATGTGTTAAACATTACCAGCTATACATTCTTATCACATAAAGCTCCAGGGACAAATGTCTATGGAAGAACACTAGAAATCTGCATGAAACAATCAATGCACATTTCACTTTTTTTCATTGTAAGTTAGATTTAGGTGATTGTTTTTTAAATTTTGGTATGTGGCTTATTCGGGTTGTGATTGGCTTTCATTGCAGGAGTTAGATGTATGTAAGTGGCAGGTTAGTTTTGCCAAGGGGTGTTTTTTTGGTGGATGTTCTGTCAAAAACAAAAGCAAGCTTTCTTTCATCCATACTGTGGGTGGCACCAGTAGGTATGGGAAACTTGATGGTCAAATCTCAACTAACCTGATAGAATTAGCTTCTTCTGGAAAATTTGCACGAGTCAACGCTTCAGAAGGGCAACTGTTAATTTGTTGCTAAATTAAGACATGTTTAGTTTCCGCTTTGTGTATATTAAGTCCCATACTAGCAGAAGACCAGCATCAGAAGTCCTCATGTTACATTCAGGCTTTGTGTTGTAGACCACCATCTGATGTGCATCCAGGATCCAGGGTCTTCCTTATAATGAGGCAGCCTGAAGCGGTTGCCTCAGGTGGCATCTCATTGGGTCACGTGGGGCAAATGCCTGTCGCCCCATTGCTGGCCAGAGGTCTTAGCAACCTGTGACACTCTTACCAGCATCCTGCTCAGCTCACTTACCTTGTGGGTATGGGAGGGGGCGGCGGGCTGTCAGTGAATGGTCGTCCAGGGGAGAAAAGACAGTCTGCCGATGGATGCTCGTTACCTCTCGGCACCTCTCCAGCAGCTCTGAGTCCCGACAAGCTCACTGGCGTCACAGGTTGCCAGAAACTGAGCGAGACACTCTGTCTGGTATCCCGCTCACCTCCTGGCAGCCAGTGACATCAGTGAGCTTGGTGGGACACAGAACTGCTGGACCCAGAGGTAAGGAGCATCCACCGACAGACCGCCTTTTTCCCCCCGGAATGAACATTCAATAATAGCCCGCCGCCTCCCCCCTCCCTGTACAACCATTCACTGACAGTAACCCACCCCTCAGAATGACCATTCACTGACAGCGACCTGGCCTCAGGAGGCGAGTAGTGTAGGGACAGCCCTGCACCAATGTATTATTTATTTATAACATATGTATTTTCAAAACCAAGATTTTATATGTATATTGAAATTTTTTTAAAAATCTCTAAGCTTAAATAAATAAAACTAACCAGAAACCATTATAGCTTTCCTTTAAATAAGGAATATGATGTACAGTAGTACCACTGTTTACCTGTCTGCCACCATGTGTCCACGAGGGTGCATTTTCTCTCCCCAACCACATTATAAAACCATTCCCACGCTTCATGGTTTATTGGCTCACCCACTGCAAAGAAGAAGAATTAAGTCAGTGATGCATACTATATTTTACAGATCAATAGGAGCGACTTGGCAAACTAGGACAAGAAGAAACAAGTTCAGAGAGGGCAACTTTTTCCAAGCATGTGACAAAATCACACGGCTAGGCAGGGACTGCAGCTATGTGTTAGTGATAATGACAGAGGAATTTCTGTTCCAGGTTAGGTGTAATTTATAGCAACACTGCCAACTGCTAAACTCCAGTAACCCTCATGTGAATTCCTTTCTCGAGCGAACAGTCTTGTGCATAAGGCAATATTTAACTCACAGCTTCAGTGTGATCAATTGTATCTTAACAAAGGATTTTCATTTTTTTCCTGCAATAAAACAAAGGCATTGATAAGATTGTATCCTTGTTACAATCTTATCAATCTTCAACCACAGTCCTTAGAAGCAACAACGGGGTTTTAAACATTTTAGTTGTATGGTTACCAAATTAGCTCCTACTCAATAAAGCTTGCAAAGGGTTAAAGTCTTAAATGGCTTTACTATTAGATATTGTTACACCCCTAAAATCAATTTAAAAAATGAACATCAAGCACACTTAAAAGGTACACATGTGAATTTCCTTTTTTATCAAGGGATTTACAATTCTGTCTGACCACTTCTGTGATTTATACACTTCTGTCAGACAGCAGCCAGGAGAGTGACACCACTTTCTTTGTAAGAGTTAGGCAATACAGTAGTGTCACTTCTCTGCCCTTAGTCTGCTGACTGGATAAATCATCAACTCTTTTTATTCTGCTCTCTCCTCCTGTCAGTAGGTTCCCTGTCAGCACAAGTGCTTCCATCAGACCCTGATTAGTGCTGCTCCTCCCTCTTTCGGTTAGTGCTACCCATTCCTCTCCCTATTAGTGCTTCCCTTCCCTCTCCGGTCTAGTGTGGTTCCTCCCTCTACCCATTAGTGCTGTTCCTCCCTCTCATGACGAGATATGCCCTTCTCTCTCCCGATTAGTGGTGCCCCCTCCTCTTTCAATTACTACTTCTCCTTCCTCTCCCAATTAGTAGCGCCCCTCCCTTTCACAATAAGGCCTCATTCACACTGCCGTGCAATACGCTGCGTATATGCTCGTACGCTCGTATTGTCCCATATGCAGCATATGCAAATAAATGGCTCCATACACATCGCTGCGTATGGAGCCGTATATTTGCGCTGCGTAAAGATGCGCAAAAACAGAATGGACCCGATATGCGTCCGGGCAACGTATTTCTGCGTATTTTACGCGCATATACGCGTGTGTGCATGCATATACGCACGTACGTGCGTACAGTTCATTAAAATTTCTATTACGAATGATGCATACTGGGATTGCATATAGTGCACGCATATACGCACATAAGTATACACAATACGCATACGTATACGCAATATACAATTTTTCTCATGAGACTTTACTGCTGTCCCTCCCTCTCCTGATTAGTGTTTCTCCCACCTGCTCTGATTACTGCTGTCCCTGCCTCTCCTGATAAGTGTCCATCCCACCTCCTCTGATCACTGCTGTTCCTCCCTCTCCTGATTAGTGTTCCTTTCCTCCTCGTCCTCTGATTAGTGCTGCCTCTGCCTCTCCTGATAAGTGTTACTCCCACCTCCTCTGATTAGTGCTGCCCCTGCCTCTCCTGATTAGTGTTCCTCCCACCTCCTCTGATTAGTGCTGCTCCTGCCTCTCCTGATGTTCCTTTCCTCCTCCTCTGATTAGTGCTGCCTCTGCCTCTCCTCATAAGTGTCCCTCCCACCTCCTCTGATTACTGCTGTCCCTCCCTCTCCTGATTAGTGTTCCTTTCCTCCTCCTCTGATTAGTGCTGCCTCTGCCTCTCCTGATAAGTGTCCCTCCCACCTCCTCTGATTACTGCTGTCGCTCCCTCTCCTCATTAGTGTTCCTCCCACCTCCTCTGATTAGTGCTGCCCCTGCCTCTCCTGGTAAGTGTTGACCCTAACTCTCCCAGCCTAAGTGCTTCTGTGCAAGGGTTGACAGAGGTACTAACATCAAAAAAGATTCAGATACTAGCTGTATGAAAATTAGGGATGCACCGATACCGATACTACTATCGGTATCGGTGCCGATACCAAGTATTTGGGTGAGTACTCGTACTCGCCCAAATGCTCCGATACCTAGCATGAGTACTTCCTGTATCAGGAAGCCAGGAACGGGTCCATGCTCTCTCGTCACTTGTGAGGAGAGAGCATGGAGCCGACTTCCCGGCCAATCAGGAAGCCGGGTAGCGTGCAATGACACGCTGCCCGGCTTCCCGATTGGTCAGGAAGCTAGCAAATCCGGAAGGCGGGCGCAGTGTAATGACGCAGCACCCGGCATTCTGATTGGCTGTGAAGCCGGCGTCATGCTTCCTCGTCATCTCATGAATCATAATATTAAGAAAGTGACCTTAAAGCATTAGTTTGTATTGCTTTAGAAAAAAATGTGACCTGTCCCTTTAAGAAAAAGTATCGGTAATTGGTATCTGCGAGTACTTGAGCAAAAGTATCGGTACTCGTACTCGGTCTTAAAAAAGTGGTATCGGTGCATCCCTAATGAAAATGTTTTGATATTTTAAAGAAGAACTCCAGGCATTTAAAAAAATTAACCCTTGCAGTGTCCTAACATTCAGTCTCCTAATTGCACAAATCATGAAAGCTAAAATCAGATTGGCTGATATAGGCAGTGATAGGCAGTGGTAGATTAAGTGTACTTCAAGCCCGGACAAGGCTCAGTGAAGGTCAGGGTCGCTTGCAGAATGCACAAAATACATACTCAACCTGTTCAACTCTACATGCTAATGCATAACTCATTCAGCTGTATGTCTTATCTGATCAAATTGTGCTTAAAACACAAAAAATATTTAAAGCAAAAATCATTCAGCAGAGTGATTAGACATACTGCAGCTCTACTGCTGGACCCCTCCTCACCTATCTCTCTGCACCTTTTTTTTTACTTATAGGTGCCTTTTCTTTGCAACCCTCTTCATTTCTTTGTCCTCACTCTTTTTTGCTCACAAAAATTGGCCTGACCATAAAATCACATTACTAAACCTAGAGCCTTAAAGTTTCTAAAGCATTATATATATAGATATATATCTATATATATAAATATATATAGATATATATAGATATATATCTATATATATATATATATACACATACACATATATTGCCAAAAGTATTGGGACGCCTGCCTTTACACACAAATGAACTGTAATGGCATCCCAGGCTTAGTGCGTAGAGTTCAATATTGAGTTGGCCTGCCCTTTGCAGCTATAACAGCTTCAACTCTTCTGGGAAGGCGTCCACAAGGTTTAGGAGTGTGTCTATGGGCATGTTTGACCATTCTTCCAGAAGCGCATTTGTGAGGTCAGGTACTGATGTTGGACGAGAAGGCCTGGCTCTAATTCATCCCAAAGGTGTTCTATGGGGTTGAGGTCAGTTCCTCCACCCCAAACTCGCTCATCCATGTCTTTATGGACCTTGCTTTGTGCACTGGTGCGCAGTCATGTTGGAACAGGAAGGGGCCATCCCCAAACTGTTCCCACAAAGTTGGGAGCATGAAATTGTGCAAAATGACTTGGCATGCTGATGCCTTAAGAGTTCCCTTCACTGGAACTAAGGGGCCAAGACCAACCCCTGAAAAACAACCCCACACCATAATCCCCCATCCACTAAACTCTACACTTGGCACAATGCGGTCAGGCAAGTACCGTTCTCCTGGCAACCGCCAAACCTAGACACGTCCGTCGGATTGCCAGACAGAGAAGAGTGATTCGTCACCCCAGAGAACACGTCTCCACTTCTCTACAGTCCAGTGGCGGCGTGCTTTACACCACTGCATCCGACGTTTTGCATTGCACTTGGTGATGTAAGGCTTGGATGCAGCTGCTCGACCATGGAAACCCATTCCATGAAGCTCTCTACGCACTGTTGTTGTGCCAATCTGAAGGCCACACGAAGTTTGAGCTATTGACTCTGCAGACAGTTGGCAATTTCTGCGCGCTGAGCGCTTCAGTATGCTTACCCGGCTCTGTCATTTTACGTGGCCTACCACTTAGTGGCTGAGTTGCTGTTGTTCCCAGTTGCTTCCACTTTGTTATAATACCACTAACAGTTGACTGTGGAATATTTAGTAACAAGGAAATTTCACGGATGGACTTATTGCACAGGTGACAACCTATCACGGTACCACGCTTGAATTCGCTGAGCTCCTGAGAGCAAACAATTCTTTCACAAATGTATGTAGAAGCGGTCTGTATGCCTAGGAGCTTGATTTTATACACCTGTGACCATGGAGTTGATTGGAACACCTGAATCCAATGATTTGGACGGGTGTCCCAATACTTTTGGCAATATAATGCAAACATTCAGTCAAAAATAACATGTAAAATGTATAGCTAATTAAAAGATTAAATAACAAAACTAGCTTCTGCTGCAATATTTACCCTCAATC
>NW_017306314.1:865246-874997 GCF_000935625.1 Nanorana parkeri
CTACAGCACCATTCAAACCACTTCTTCTGACCCAGGTCATCCTGGACCTGCCTCAGCCTGTGAATGGGCAGTGAAAAAAGGAGCAGCACAGTGATCAGCTCATCTCTCTGTCACTTGCCTTCTACTCCTATCAGCATGCTTCTTGTCACTGCATTAACTGGTTTGCTCCTTATACTGCTTCTTCCTCTCCCACTACAACCCTACTGAAGATCAGATGCACATGCACACATTAGTTAACCACTTCAGTTTTCTAACCTATAAACTCCCTACGTACCAAAAAAATATTTTATATTTCTTCTATGGGCCTTTTACTTCAGTAATAACTTTTTCACTACTTATGCTACTGAAGTAATCATATCACAGCATCATTTCAAAATAAATATATTTTATATTTTATAAAGACATGGAAATACCTGCCATATTTATTGTGTTATAAAAAGAGCACATTTTATGTGACCCTGAAATTAGTCTTCTGGTACAAAGCACAGTAAAGTTTTTAAGAAATAAAATGAAGGAATGTTTTTGTTTTATTTGTTCCACTGCAAAACTAAAAAACTGAAACAGTAAGAACAAAAACATGCAAATGGTTACATACAAATGGTGAAAAGAAAAACTAGCAAGAGACGAAGGCGAAGAAGGAGTTGATTAGACCTAATTTGAAAAACCATAATCAAATAGGAGCTTGAATAGGACAATTCTTATTTGTAAGTTTTTCTTTAACTTGCAAGGTTTTTTGAGTGGATATTATGTACAGATCAAGATTCTCTATCTGATGTATAAAATAACTAAATAAAATATACTATAACAATTTTGTTTCAGTGTATTTTGGATAATGAAGTGCATTCTTATAGAAGGTAATGGACCTTACTATCAAACCTGACAATTATACTATCAGAGTGGGTGCAACCGGGAGTGGGGGTGCATATCTTACAGGGCTCCCTCTAACCTCTAACTCTCCAACACCCCGTCTCTCCCACCTTACAGCCATGTAACAGAAGAGGACACCATCACTGCCAATGCCTTTTACAAGCTACAAGCGAGTAGGGACATTTTCCAGCTCACTGATGTTTGATTACATTAGGTGATGAGGCAGTGGGAGCAAACATGGGCTCCCTTTGTGTCACTGGGCCCCAGGTGGCTGCTCGTTCCAGCCCAATAGTGATTTGCCACTGGATATGGGTAACTGCAGCTTTCTTCCTTTTGCATTATATGCTAATCCTACTGTAATTACGTTATCATACTGGAATTATGTATTTGTTACTTTTATCTTCCACATACCTGAGCCCAACATTTTCAAAGATGACCTTTTATATTTCTTCACCCACTCATCTCCATATTTCAGCAGCAGACGTATTGCTGTTGGCGCTGCATAAAACTGATTAATCTTCAACCTTTCCACCGTCTCCCAGTACCGCCCTAAAACAATAAGAGTGACATGGCTTATATAACACACTCATTAAATTGCACTACTCGTGACAACTTGGCTTGCAAACAAAACCATTATAGTAAAGTCATATGTTTTAGAAAAAAAAAAGAAGTGATAAAACATCACATGTCCATATAGTGTTATGTCACAGGTGTATTTACAAAGCATAGAGTTGATTCTGTAAAGTTACTGGCATTTAGAGAATTCTGTGGCTTACTCATTGATTGGGAGCCTTTTAAAATAAAAAGTACATGGTAAAGATTCCTCTACCAGAGGAAAGTCAATATTGTGAAAGCAATTACATCAGAAAAAATACATGTGACAGTAGACAGATGAAGGTTTACAGTACAACTGCACTTTCATCCAAAAATGTACATTTGTCCTTGTCCCTGCGGCCACTGAAAAAGCTAAGGTGAAGGTTTTCTTCTACTAAACATATTTCCTGATTTTTAGGCCATTGACCAAGTATAGCCATGACGTCACATAAGGTCAATGATGTCACTGCTTCCTGCCCCTTTGATCATGTGCAGGTGTGGAATTCCCGGGCAGCAGAAGGAGCTTTCTTCCGTGTTTGGAAGGGATCCTTCTGTGTTCAGAGGAGCTCAAGTTTAGACCAGGTTTGGTCCGAACCTGAGCTCCTCCCTATCTGCAGCCTCCTGACCCTGAGAACATGCTGCTGTACTCTGAAAAATCTGCACTTGGTAGATAGATACATTTAACACTCTCATATGGTGTTAAATGTAATTTTAAAAATTATTTTCAATCATTTTAAATCTGCAGTGCATTCAAGTACCTTAACTATTAACAAAAATGTATCTTATTTGTGTATCACAATGTCACTTTAAGGCTGGGTTCACACCTAGGCGTATTGAATATGCGCGTTTTTGTCGCGTGTTTCGTGACGCGCGTTTGTACAAACATGGATCAAATCCATAACATAGAGCTGGCACTGGAGCGATTGCGAGTAGAGAGGAAGTGGCTAAATGAGACTGAAGAATACCATCAGCACTGATACAAATGCAAACAGTCAAACAAGTATATGAAGTGCACATAGATGCATTTCAGTTTACCTTGATTATACCTGCAATGCCTCCTAATTCCCAGGGGATGGCCATGACTTTAAAAATGTCTTTTCATTTATCTTTTGTTTTGTCTTTTATGTGTGGGTTTTATGGGAACCAATATCTTTTTTAGAATTGGATATTTGCATATATATGTGATTGGGGCCCTTTTGGGGGTTTAATTAAACATTTATATTTTTCTATATAAACACAAAAGTTTATGGCTTTTTTTGACCGTTGATTAAACAAACGTGTTCCATCTGGACTCTTTGATGACATTGATTAGTGGGAACCATTTGGTCTTTGATAGATTGTCATTACTAAACATTTCTAAAGGTGCCTTTGCTTTTATTTTAAAGATATGGGTAAAGTTCCTCTTTAAGTCTAAATGTTACTCTGGGGTGAGGCAGTAGATACAAAAATTTAAACGCTCAGGGGTTAACAGATGGTTCAATCCTTTCCCACTCTCTGTCCAGATAAAAAAAACAAAAAAAAGGTCTGGAGTTCCAATTTAAAGGAGAACTATGGGGTTAGGGCTTTTCCCCATAGTTCTCCTTAGGGTAACGGGAGGACACAAACTTGCGTCCTCCCGTCACCCTAAGCTCAGTATAGCGCGATACTGAGACGCCGCAGCTGAAGCGGATCCCGACAATTATGTCTGGATCCGCCCAGCTGTGTGACTGACAGCTGGCTCTGCCTATCTAGAGGCAGAGCCAGCTGTACCCGCCCCCCTCCCCCGTCCGTTCCTGCCAGTCAGCGCTGGAGGATCGGAGAGGGGAGGGGGGAATCCAGCCCCTCCCCTGTCACGGCAGAGAGCCGCGACGGGATCGAGAAGTGAGCGAACGCCGGTATGTGTTCGCTCACTTCCCGATCTACTGAGCCGACCTGTGACAGTCTCATTGTCACAGGTCGGCCAGAACTATGAGGTGAGTGAAAAGCACTCACCTCATAGTTCTCCTTTAATGGTATTTTACATATGTATGCAATGCTGGTGCACAACATCACCTGCTGGTTTCTTATATTTCTCAGGAAATACTCAGCAGAGATTTTTTCAAGTGCTTGGTTCTTCCCACCATGGGGACATATCCTGATACTGTTACATATCAAGAGCCACCGTCTTCTTGTTGCATTCTAATCAATGTTAAAGCCCACCTACAGCCACAACTTTTTATTTTTATAGTTTTGTATACTGTAGAGATGAAGAGCAATCACTATAAAAAACAAATTGCAGAACTTCTATCCATTCGCCACTCTAGAAAATAAAACAAAAGAAAAGTGCTGTAACTGCTTTCAGTGTCCTCTCTGAAGCAATTCTCTTTACTTTCAGACCTGATGGCCACAAATAAAATCCAAGACACTACTGAGAAAGCCCAGTAGGACCAACAAAATTGCTCATGTGCTGTTAACAGGACTTCTGCTGTACCTATGGGAGACATTTCTGCATGCTGTATTTTATTAAGAGACAAGTATCCCTAATTGGAAAACTTTGAGCTATGTTGAACATTGTTTCACTGTTTGGGAAAAAGATTATGTCTAAGAAGAAAGACTTTATTCATATTCACTACATTGTTGGGGCCATTGTAGTCCATCATTCTGGTTTAATTCATTGGCTAGAGAATGCGATTATACCAGTACTCTGGACCTGGGAGGAGTTTTTGTAGGCCATTGACAATTTTTTTTGAATAACAATAAATCCCGCCATTGGTTTTAATACTTCCCCATCCAAACCAAAACTAAAAACTAAGTATAGTAAATATAATAAAGTAAGCAAATATAATAAGCACAGTTTTTTGCTGATGGACTTTAACAAACAAGTATTTCCATAAGGAAATTAAACTCTGCTCATATTATGGGAAGCCAGGGTGGAATGGCCCTTTATTCAGCTGTAAAAAAGAAGTACAATGTGAAAATCTGTTACCTGGATCTGGATAAACTGGAGTGCTCTCAAACAGCACACTGGTGGCTCCATTGCAAAGGGGTCCATACACAACATAGCTATGTCCAGTTATCCAGCCAATGTCTGCTACACAGCCAAACACGTCTCCTTGATTGTAATCAAATACGTACTGGGGAGAAAATAATAATAAGTGACTTTACAAAGGAACAAATAACCCCCAGAAAATAATTGTTGATGCTCCTTTACTGTCCACTCATAGGCTCAAGTTAGGGAGATGACCAAGCTTAGTTTTTATTTACCAGCCATAGAGAAAAGTCAGGTCATCACCCTGGCTGTGCTGCGTGAGGGAGCTGTGTAAATGTGAGAACCTGATGGACAAACAAATCATTTGGCAGCTCCTATATATGTATTTCAGTGATGCATTAAACTGCAGCTCAGCTTTAACTGTCAAGCACAGTGGAAGGCAACCTTTGAACTCCAGCTTCTGCTCCAGCTTGTGGAACTACAAATCCCATGAGGAGTTGCAAGACTGACGGCCACTGGCATGACTCTCAGACTCAGAAGCATGATGGGGTTTGTAGTTTCACTGCAGCTGAAGTGCCAAGGTTGCCTACCCCTGGTCTAGCATCCATCAACATCTGCAATATTTGGGTGGACTGAAACAACAGTGAACAAATATTGACATAAGAAATGTTCATAAAAAATAGGATATTCCATATTCTGTACAAAAAGGATTACAGTTTACTTTCTTCATCTGTTTTGCACACATTGCCTGTGTTTGTGGTTTTGCACACATTGCCTGTGTGGCTCAATCCAATGAAAGGAGAAAAGAGGAAGTTCCAGCATAAATGTAGGCATGCTTTTGAATTGTAGAAGTGATACTTTTCCTGTTTTGTACATTGTCATATTCTTTACAATATCCACACAGATATGCTTTTATATCCTTTTATATTCAGCACATAAAGTGTACATACCTTCTGTGTCAGGGAAGCATAGAGAAGGTAGCCGGCCTGTGTGTGTACAATGCCCTTCGGCTTTCCTGTACTACCTGAGGTGTACAGCATGAATAGCATGTCTTCGCTGTTCATGGTTTCTGGAGGACAGATGGGATCTGCTCTAGCCATCTCCTGCAAATCAAAGACAATGTTCACACATTTGCTCACACTATGTTTATTTCTTTCATTTATCTGGTGCTGTCACATTCTGCAGAAATTCATATACTGTACATTTTTGTCCAAGAGGAGCTTACAAGCTAATGTTTCTCTCTCTTGCATACAGACACAAATTAATAACAATCTAGGTGGGAGCCTACCCCCGCATTTTTGGCTTGCAGTAGTAAACCATAGCACTCGGAGAGGCTATGACAGACAGAGAAAATACAAACTCCATGTAGACAATGTCACTGATGGAAACGGAATCCAGAACCTGAATGCCACATGGTACGAGTGTTAAATATCTAGCCCCTGTTATAAAAATGGCCATGGTTTTGCTCTAGTTTGGCAGTGAGATTTACAGGGTTATTCACAAAAGGGTGAAGAGTTTGGAGGAGGCAGGAGAAGTGAACAATCTAGGCCAAAATAACTGATTTGGAAAACTTCTCCAATTCAGCTCACTTTCCAGTTCAGCTATTTTGGCCTAGATTGTTCACTTCTCCTGCCTCCTCCAAACTCTTCACCCTTTTGTGAATAACCCTGTTAGTGGATTTTGCTTTTGGAATGCTTAAAAGGACCATATAGTATTTTCATTTTTTTTTTTAATATCTGTATAAAAGATTTCTTTTAATAAACTCACCAATGTATATTATTCTTGTAAAAACGTGTTTCTTTCTATAGTTTGTAATTATTTCATGTACATGGGGGCAGCCGTATTTGCTCATTATATATGTATGCTCTGTATCCTGCTACTGTATATTGTGCTTGCACGATCGTTGCGTTTCATTGTTTCTTCTCACTATGCAAGTCTATTAACTAACCATATAAAGGAAGTTTATAAACTGTTAAATAAAAAAGAAAAAGGTAAACATTGCAAAAAACAATTCTCAATATGTGCTCACAATGCACTATACTTTCCCTTTAGAGCAAAAATGTATCATACAAAGAGACGGACAGAGGAAAAGAGACATACTTTATGATATTGCAACATGGCAATATAAGTGTTTAAATATATTAACTATCCAAAGTTAACTGATTGGCTGCACTGCAGCCATGTCAGTTATCAATAGTTTTAATTAGGGATGCACCAATACTTTTCGAGTGCCAATGCCGATACTTGGCATTTTCATGAGAACTACCAGGGTTGCAGTGGTTGCAGCTGGGACCGGGCTCTGGCGCTCCACCACTGTCCTGAAATCATTAGTCGATATTGTTTTAGAAAAACTGTCACATGACAATAAACAAAAATGTATCAGTACTCGTAATTGTAAGTACTTGGGCAAGTATCAGTACTTGTACTCGCAAAACTGGTATCGGTGCATCACTTATATATATTTATAAAAACAAAATCATACATTAAAACAGAGATGTACAAATCCCAGGAGCTCCGTGTGCTTCTTACAAATGACAGCTGCCTCCTAACTTTTTAATTTTTCTCTAGTCTTCTCTTGGAGCTGGAAAAGTATCTGTACTTGTACACGTACCGAGTACGGTACTTGGTATCGGTGCATCCCTAGTTTTAATGAACTGCTATGAGATTTTTCCCTAGACTAGACACATCAGCACTACTCTTTGCACTACCATATTGAATGTGATAGTTATGAGTGTGCCTTAAGCCCCAAAGTGCCTTTCAGATTACATAAGTACATGAGGCCACAAGCTATGTTTGGCTAAATATAGTACAGAATGCTTTCTGGTATGTTAATCTATACAATTCCTATATTCAAGAAATAGTGGTTGTTATTATAGCACAGTTTACAGATAAGTAGATAGGTAGGCTTAAATCTGAAAGTTAGGAACTTAAAGTGAACCGACGAGGACATAAATATGAAAGCTTCTATTGCCTATTTTTAGCTTTAAAGTTTTATTAGGGAGAATATAACACAAAATGCAAACAGTAAGGCTGCATACATATATTGTAAAGTGCTGTGCAAACTGTTGGCGCTATGTAA
This sequence comes from Nanorana parkeri, assembly GCF_000935625.1. Taxonomy (NCBI): domain Eukaryota; kingdom Metazoa; phylum Chordata; class Amphibia; order Anura; family Dicroglossidae; genus Nanorana; species Nanorana parkeri. Next base: position 872,734 of record NW_017306314.1, read on the forward strand.
ATCCAGTATAATAATAATAATAATAATAATGCAGGGGGAAAGGGATTATAGTACATGGCCACATAGTACATGGGTAAGCAATAACCGTAAACAGATTTTACAAAAAAAGAACTAATACAACAAGAACAAATTGATTATTTCTTTAAAGGAGAACTATGGGGTTAAGGCTTTTCCCCATAGTTCTCCTTAGGGTAACGGGAGGACACAAACTAGCATCCTCCCGTCACCCTAGGCTCAGTATACCGGACGCCGCAGCTGAAGGGGATCCCGACAATTATGTCTGGATCCGCCCAGCTGCGTGGCTGACAGCTGGCTCTGCCTATCTAGAGGCAGAGCCAGCTGTACCCGCCCCCTCCCCCGTCCATTCCGCCAGTCAGCACTGGAGGATCGGAGCGGGGAGGGGGGAATCCAGCCCCTCCCCTGTCACGGCAGAGAGCCGTGACAGGATCGAGAGGTGAGCGAACGCCGGTATGTGTTCGCTCACCTCCCAAACTACTAAGCCGACCTGTGACAGTCTCATTGTCACAAGTCGGCTAGAACTATGAGGTGAGTGAAAGGCACTCACCTCATAGTTCTCCTTTAATTAGAGTGAATAGCATGATCAATATGACAGATGTAATTGAAGCCAGAGTAGATGTGGAATTATCTTAGTATCATAAGTATAATATTAGAAATTTAAGACTGTGACTCTGTATACCTTTACAATGAGCCACCCAAGGTCCTAAAAATGTAAGGATTGTGCTCTAGATCTGTCTGAATTGCTAGAGTAACTTCTGAGATGAATTATGGAGTTAATTATTTAGATGCTAATTGGGTCAGAAGCCATTGTTACGTGTTGAATAGACCTGTGAGATGGAAACCTAATTCCATAAAGTTTATTGCCAAACCGTACAAGATCAGCATAACCTGGGGTGAATTTTGGAAGATTTATTGGGGGAAATTTAGTGACCTTAGTCAAGGTTTCTAATAATTAAATTAAGGGATTTGCTAAAGTCTTGCAACAATGTTGCCATCGTTGAAATCAATATAGTAAAGCAGAGGTCCTGCTCCAATTTAATCAATTTAATCCAATTTAGGATCCGAATGAAAGCCCTGGAACCTGAAACTAAAAATAAGTTTGCTGCAACAGCTCCATTTCTTTGCCCTCATAGGTTTACTGTGGTACATCAACTGAGCCAGCAAACAACTTCATACATAAATCTGTGTAAGTGTATTGTCTCCCAAATCAATATTTGTTAGATTCAACCACTCTAATGGATGGCCAAACCAGTTGAAGATCGGGATACTTGCAGCCAAGAAGATGTCTCTGGTGGCCTCGTCTGCAACATATTTGGCCACCCATGAACAAATTTGGGAGATACTCATGTGGAGGCAATGGAAGAAAGTGTATAAGAACCACAAACTCTGAGGCAGCAATGAAACAATTGCTTACAGCCAGGCAGTCTGATAAGTAAATCGATATTACTGATCTTGGAAAGCTGATAACCCTTGCAGACACAGTCTATACGTGTTACCTGTTTACCAGTTCTGTGGCTCTAAACCAATAGCTAGTAACAGAAGTTGCCAGCCATGTGACCATACGCCAGCTCTAAAGTCATATATTTTTAGCTACAGGAAGAATCAGTGTTCAGCAAAGCGACTGACTTCCTAGTTCTGCTTAAACATAAGGCTGCTAGGTTCTCAAGAGTTCACAGGAAAATGTGTTGACATTTGATCATGTGAGTCTTAAAAAGCCTCTGTGATTACCTATTTATTGGTTTGGAGTGGGAACATAGTAAACATAAAATAGGCAACTGTTCTACAATAAAGGTCCAGTTAAAACAAATGCACACATACACCATGAGCCTGATTTGCTATAGTGGGACATGAATTGGAATGAAGTAGAACTCTGTTCACTTCAAATATCCAATTGATGAAGAAGCCCTACAGTATATGTTCAAATTCTTCTGCACAGGACTGGATGATGGACGTGCCTACAGGTGCACATTAGGGCTGCAACAACTAATCGACATAATCGATTATAATCGATGATTGAAAAAGTTGTCAACTTTTTCAATCATCGATTAGCCTGCAGTTTCCCACACATGGTGCTCTATAATGTATTGCTAGCTGCGCACCGCACCTTCTCCCCACCTCACGCTCGCAGCTACCAGACCCGCCCACCCGAATCCACACGCCGCACCTCCTCCCCGCTTCACGCTCACCGCCTGCCCACATCCACGATCGACACAGGGACGCGGGGAGAAGAAGTAAGGAGGAGCAGG
>NW_017306314.1:875225-883806 GCF_000935625.1 Nanorana parkeri
GTGGGGGGGGGGGACAGCCGCCGATAGGCCTGATCTCAAAAGCAAGTTGCTGGAAGACTGCTCAGGTAAGCCTGCAGTTTCCCACACATGGTGCTCTATAATGTATTGCTGGGATTTGTATTCCTCTATAGCTGGCGGTATTCTGCATTGCGCTGTATAATGTATTATTGCTGGGATTTGTAGTCCTCTATACAGCGCAATGCAGAATACCGCCAGCTAGTATGTACTATTGCTGGGATTTGTTGTATTCCTCTATAGCTGGCGGTATTCTGCATTGCGCTGTATAATGTATTATTGCTGGGATTTGTAGTCCTCTATACAGCGCAATGCAGAATACCGCCAGCTATAGAGGAATACAACAAATCCCAGCAATAATACATTATACAGCGCAATGCAGAATACCACCAGCTATAGAGGACTACAAAACCTAGCAATAGTACATTATATGGCACAATGCAGAATACCGCCAGCTAGTATGTACTATTGCTGGGATTTGTTGTATTCCTCTATAGCTGGTGGTATTCTGCATTGCGCTGTATAATGTACTATTGCTGGGTTTTGTAGTTCTCTATAGCCGGTGCCATTCTGCATTCACTGCTGTATAATTTTACACTTTTCCTTTCACTATATTGCACACCACACCTTTTTCTTTTTTACTTCCACCGCTCCAAGCTTGCTCCTGTGACGGACTACAATCTCAATACAAACTAGTTGTCCCATCACCGGAGCCATTTTTTAAAATGTATTTGATTTTTTTTATCCGATTAACCGATTAATCGAACTTAATAATCGGCTAACTAATCGATTTTGAAAATAATCGTTAGCTGCAGCTCTAGTGCACATCACTTCAAATATTAGTAAATTAAGCACCATATCTCATAGTATACACAGAAATAACGTACTTCTTCAAGAGGTATGTCAAGATTACCCATGTGGACTTTGTTCTCAGTCCTCTGAGCGACAAAAACTTGTTTGATTGAAGGGCAGCTCTTCACAGCTTCATCCACAGTCTTCTTGAGTTCTATTACTCTTCCACCCCTCACAGCCTGGTTGAAAGTGATGACAGCTTTGCAGCTTGCTATTGAGATTGGAAAGTTTAGACAGATGTTAGGAATAAACTTGCCAAACATTACAATAAACTGTATAAAGGGATATAGAAAATGAAGGTATAAATTCCAGTTACATAACAATATGCCCGGGGTTACACTATTTTAAATGTGAATCAATGGCAAACTTTATGGGATGTAGCATTCTGTTACAAGCTACAGAAAATTCTGGGTAGGACAATTTTATTTCTATTGTAATAAAAAAAAAGAAACCTCTGCTTGCATTCTTTCTATGTGGGTCTTTACTTCTGATACAGTAGCTGCCTTAAGAGCAAAGTTATATAGTAACAGACAGATGGAGCCAGAATTTTTCTCTGGTAACTACCGTATGGCTGTCTTTTGGGATGAAAGCCCAAAACCAGCCAAAGCTGTGCATTTAGTTTTGGATAGAGTCACTAAAGGCTGAAAACTCTCTCAGGGTTTTGTTGTTGTCTATGTAACCATTGGGAAGATTCCCCTTCACTTTCTAACACAATGGGAGGCTGTCAGAGGGGCAAGAAGCAGTCAAAAATCTGGACATAGACATAGAATACAACCAAAACTTCATAGTAGTAGGGGAAGTGTTAGAACTTCTGTCAGCTTTATATTGCTCTTGCTCTTGCTCTTGCATTGGTTTCCCCTAATTTCTTTTCTTGGTGTCACAGGGGGGATACAAGGTGGGGGAAAATCCCCAGACAGCAACAGCAGATGTTCTTACCCTTCTGTATCCTATCCACAGCTGAAAATGAGTTCTGTCAGAAGCTGGTCCTTAAAGTGAACTTGTCATGAAAGAAATGTGGAGGCTGCCATTACTGACCTTCCTCTGAAAATACAAGGTCTGGACTAGAGCAAGTATACAGAGAATGGTCAAAAGTCCTTACAGTTACACAGGTCAGTTTCTCAAAGTATTAAAGAAAGAGGTTTAGCATGAGAGCCAGGCAAGTATATTTTTTTCCTGTAAAGTTGAAAACTACTTAAGGAGAAAACAAAATATATGATGTTCTACCTACTGCATATACCAAGTGCTGTCACATATAGGTAGTTCTGACTTCAATGCAACTTAACTGGCTACATGCTTTTTTTTGTAAGTACTTAAGACAAGGGCAGCCATGTAACTAGACATTTTAGGAAATCAACAATGACAGGCCCCTCTAATTCCGTCTGTACAGGCTTCCTCTAATTTTGTAATGCAGATTTAAATACATATATTTTATTGTATAGGTTTTAGTTAAAAAGGAATTGGAAACAATGTGAAAAAAATTCAGCAATTTCTTTCAAGGCTTCTTTTACATAATTTGTTCAAGATATGTACAGCAAGATTGACTACAAACATACCACATAATTCAAATTTTAATGTAAAATAGTGAGGATAGTGTTATTAATATAGTTAACACTATTATTAGTGTTATTAGGATAAGATTACATCTGGTTTGTATGGAAATAAGTTAGTGTAATAACGCCATTCTCACAGGTTTATGACAAAAAGAAGTACAAATATCATCCAAAACATATTGGTTGAAAGATTTTTAAATTCTTTAGTTTAATTTGCTTTTTTTAACATGTTTTCCTCATGGGGGCGTTATAATCAGGTGGGAAGACCACATTTTATCTACAACTTAGCTTGCTCAGGAGGCAACAGATTAAAATTTCAGTGATTTACTAAAAGAAAAAAGAAGCAGGGCAGAATTAGATCATCTCCACAATTTCCCATGCATCTAAAACAATTCACAGATTATCTCAGGGCTGGACAAATCCCAGGAGCCAGGTTGCCAATGTTCCTTAAAATTACAGCAGATGCCTAACTTTTGAAATTTTCTCAATTTGCTGGGGTGTTCCCTCTACCACGGGACTCCAGAGGTAGCTCTGTGCCATGTGGGAATTATAGAGCTATGTCATAGCTGATGCGAGGGGCTGACAGGGTCCTGTACATAGCTTCCTAAAAACATCACAACACCCTGCTATTACACACTTTGTGTAGCCTACAGTGTGCAATGAAAGCATAATAAGGAATTTCAGAGGAACCTGTACAACTGTGCAGAACTGAAGGTACAGCTGGAATTCAGCTTTAACAGTTAGGAGACGGGTGTCAAAGTGAATTGCTGTATTAATTTACAACTCTGGTTCCTCTCCTATTGTCATCAAGCGTGTTACATGACTATTATTGCAAAAATGTTAGCCAGAAAATGCTATTCAAGTATGTCTAAAATTAAATGTTATAATAGTCACAGCTGGCGCCTAACTTTTGAGGTTTTCCCTGGTTGTTGTCAATAGGGCTGGCTCATAAAAACAATCCTGCTGTCTCCTGGATTGGAAAACGTCTCACCCTTGGGTTTCCTACCCCATTTTGTCTGCCTGTATATCTGTTACAAGCTTTACAGATTCAGGCAAAGTAGGCAAAAATAAGAGAGATATAAACACAAATTAGAATTATTGTATTTTGGTACTTCCCTAACTTACTCTACTGCAGTTGGCAATGCTCCATTGCCCTGGGTGTGACCAAGGAACTTTTTAAAAGGGTCCTATATGTCCTTCCTTTGCGGATGTGTTTTTATGAACAGAAACATTGTCAGGTGTATTTATTGCGGTTACTCAGTACAGTGCAGGCTTTTTGCACCAGCCACGGGAAAGTGCTAATTGGAGGAGGGGATTAATGGGAAGTGAAGAGGTTTCTCAGTTGCACAACTTGTCACAGGTCTGCTCAGTAGATCGAGAGGTGAGCGAACACATACCGTCGTTCGCTCACCTCTCGATCCTGTCACAGCTCTCTGCCGTGACAGGGGAGGGGCTGGATTCCCCCCTCCCCGCTCCGATTCGCCAGCGCTGACTGGCGGAACGGAAGGGGCGGGTACAGCTGGCTCTGCCTCTAGATAGGCAGAGCCAGCTGTCAGTCACGCAGCTGGGCGGATCCAGACATAATTGTCGGGATCCGCTTCAGCTCCGGCATCCTAGTATACCGCGAGCAGCAGCAAGCAGTATACTGCGGCGTCTCAGTATACCGCGAGCTACAGCTTGCGGTATACTGAGCCTAGGGTGACGGGAGGACGCTAGTTTGTGTCCTACGGGTACCCTAAGGAGAACTATGGGAAAAAGCCTTAACCCCATAGTTGGGAACTATGGGAAAAAGCCTTAACCCCACTCCTTTAATTAACTGATGTTGATATTTTGTGTTCAGAAGTTTAGGTTTGCTACTAGAGATACAAGTGGCACTGCCAATAATTATGGGGTGTATTTATAAACAATTCATAGAGCCATTCATCCTGGAAAATTGCATTTTTGTTTTGTGTGAATGGAGGCAAAAATGAATGTTATTAGCAGATTTTCCTTACAGGTCGAACATAATATCAGGAAAATAGCACATTATGGCCACTAGATGGAGCTGAGGAGCATAGGAAATAAGTCTTTATTTGCTGTGTTCATCAGCTTCATCTAGTGGCCATAACATGGTATTTTCCTGATATTACATTTAACCTGGAAAGAAAATAAGCTAATAACATTTGCACTTTGCCTCCATTCACACAGAATGTACATTTTCGCAGGGTGAATGACTCTGCTCATTGTTTATAAAAACACCCCTAAGTGTTGTAGCACATCTATGAGTCTGTGTTGGTGTGAGCCTGGAGTATTGAAATTGACTGTCAGAGAACTCAGTACTTCATGCACAAGGCTGATTACAGTATGTGTGTTTTGTGCAACTATGAATTACATACCAGGAAGACAGACATATTTATATGAATATATAATTTATCATTTAATTTTCTGATGAATTTTCTATGTTTCCATTTCCCCTTTAAATGTGCGCATATTTCTGTGTTGTATTTTTTTAAAATGTATTTCTGTGTTATAAGATAAATGAAAAGAGGGCTCTAATTAACTTCATCTGTAGTGTTTGTTACTCCAAATTAATGTATCCAGAGTAGAGTGTGTTCAAGAAGAGAGAGCAACACGAAAGCTGGCAAGTCTTTCCGACTTGGATTATATTAGCCTGATATGATGACAGAACAAATTCAGGAACCAAAATAGAATCATGACTGATCAGCTGTGGACTCCACAAACCATAGATTAGGAGAAAAGAAAGTGTTACGCAATCCTTTTCTCAGAACAACATTTATAAATCAACCTCCAAGACTAAGCACTGTGAACTGGATTCCTATTTCTCTTCTCATTCATGTCTGCAAGGCTCCTCTTGGCTGGGACTGTCCTATACATTCCTATCGCTCACTCCACTGCAGCCTCCTCCCTTTCCACAGTTTTCCCAACAACCTTGAAATGTGAAATTCCTGAAATGCATTGCAGCAGCCTGTCATCCCATACTGGAGGTCAATCGTTTTTTTACAGAATGTTTCTTTAACATGTAAAGAAACTGGATTATTATACATTCAAGTTGGTTAAAAAGGCACAATATAAATGTAGCATTCCTCCCTTTTTCCGATGCTAAATATGAACCTTCTTTTTCCCTAAGAAAAAATTACTATTTAGATCTTTGCCCTAGGCCTTCTTATGTCATAGGGCTCATTCATATGGGTGGCTGAACCTGTAAAACATTTTTCTTTTTATCTGTTGTCGTATTATATGTTATTGTTGCTAGACCACTTAAAGTGACACTAACTCAGCAATTAAATCTTAAAAATGCATTCAAGTACCTTAATTATTAACAAAAATGTATCTTATTTGTGTATCACTTGGCTGTAGATCCTAAAATCATCTCTGATTTGGTCCTTCCTTCTGGAGGTTGGCTACTTTGTTCCCCATGGTCCCTGTGTGTGTTGTAAAGTAGCCACCGCTCCAAGCTCGTTCCTGTGATGGACTACAATCTCATGTTTAGTTTACAAATTTGTATTGAGATTGTAGTGCATCACGGCAGCGAACTTGGAATGGTGGCTACTTTACAACACACAACGGAATATGGAGAACAAAAGTAGTTACCCTCCAGTAGGAAGGACAGTGTCAGCACCAATTCAGAGATAATTTGAGGCTCTACAGCTGCGCAGACAAGGTACAGTATTGTTAATAGTTAGGGTACTTGAATGCATTTTTAAATTTTTATGCCTGAATTTAGTGTCACTTTCAAGGCTCGTGCATATGGTAATATATAGCGCATATAGCGTAAATTTGAGTGTTTTTCACCTGCAGGGAGCCACTGGTGCTGTGAAAAGCCTCCTATAGAAGTCAATGGCAATACACAAGTAAATACACATAGTTACATAGTTACATAGTATTTGGGGTTGAATAAAGACATATGTCCATCAAGTCCAACCCATATAGGTCCACGCATCATCTCATTCTTAGGGATACTGGTATCCCTGGATATTACGGTCCTTCAAGAAATTGTCCAAACGTTTCGTAAACAAATCTACACTCTTGGCAGAAATCACTGCCGATGGCAGTGAGTTCCAGACCTTAACCGCTCATACTGTAAAGAACCCTCTTCACCCATTGTACACACATGCATACGAGCGTACAACTCTGAGTGCAGACTGTCTGCCTTCAGAGTTGTACACCCATATGTGGGTGTGTGTACGTAAGTCTGGCATTTACCCGCATATTGCCATTCATTTCTAAGGGCTGCTGTATGCAGCACCTGTGGTTCCTGGCGGGGAAAACTGCTTACATTTACTCACAGGTGGCCGTGTGTATGCACCTTAATGTGCCCTAGCAAGTACCAACCATAGCATATCATACAACAACAGATCAAAAAAGAGAAAAAATTATATATTTGTCTAAACAATGCCAATACACTACTACAGACAATACTTGAAAAAAATGGGGAAAGTTTAGAGTCTCTGCCAGGTTTTCATAACTGTCTTTGTCCCTATCGGAAATATATACTTTTTTCCCCAGAACAAAACGAGAGAAAAAGCTAAAGCCGTTTCAGTTGCCAGTTTTTTAGGTGGATCTGATTGGAAGCCCAATGTTAGTCTATGGGCAGCCACATCTAAATGGATGTGCATCCATTTACATTCGATTACTCTGTCCATGTCTGGAAAACCAAACTGAACAGAGTTCTGTTTTGGTGGACCTGATCATGATGGATCGGGGGTATTCTGATGTAAATGGACATATGTCCACTTACATCTGACTCCCCATAGGCATGGGTTCAGTAAATTTATTTTTTTCCTCCATCGCAAGATGGAAGTAAAAACTGGATGGACACAGATGTTACAATGGCAACATTCATTCTGTACTGCTCCTATCAGCAGGGGATCCATGCACGCCCCCTTCTGTAGTTTTCTACAGGCAGTCTGTAGTAGGTGGGTCCTGCTGTGTCCCTCCCACAGCTCTGCTCTCTGCACAGGCTTTGTACAGCACAGTAATAATGTCACTGCTACATGTACAAAGTAATAACTATTTTTGCCAAGGCATTTGGTGCACAAAGTTGATTTATATCCTTTGTGGCTATTGAGATATATAATTAAATGAAGTTTTTTGTGCCCAAAGTTCAGCAGTAACAGAGACACTGCAATAAAAAGTTGAAAGAGGTTCTGACTCTTCTCCAGTGTGCAAAACTAGAGAAAAAAAGTTTGCCAGGAGTTGGACTTTAAAGGTTTCTCAACTGTGTCATCCCGCAAATAAAAGTCTTGTTTTGATGTAATTTTCCCATCTACACTGTAAGCTTGTAAGGACATGGTAGGTTCTGTGGCTAATAATCATTGTATAATTTTACGGCATATGTTCCCACTTACCGTCATTGATTCTTCCTGTCAAAGATTCAGCACTGAAGCCAGCAAACACCACATTGTGTACGGCACCGATCCTGGCACAGGCTAACATGGAGGCCACAGCAAGAGGTGACACGGGCATGTAAATGGCCACTCTATCTCCCCTCTGTATGCCATGCTTCTTCAACGTGTTGGCTATTCGGCACGTGGTATCAAGAAGCTCTCTGTAAGAAAACAATTAATTTTTCAATTAGTTTTTTAAGTTAGTTTTTCAGCATGACAAGAACTTGTGAAATGGGTACATGAAGCTTATTTTATATTTTGTGGAAATTGCGGTCGGTTTGTTAATATTTCTAAACATGCCTTTCAAAATAACATATCAGACACTGCAAACAGACTTGCATCAATGAAATGTCAATACATGTTAATAATTTATAAATTCTATTTTCTTTTTTTAACAAATATGTTCTTGCAGTATCTCCTTTAACAATAAAAGTTTAATCTTTGTAACATGACCGGTCAAACATGAAACATCTAGTCATTTAGCCTATCAACTAGATCACAAAGGGTATAATTTCAGAGCAACAAGTTAAAGCATTCAGCAATCACTTTAGAGATTTTTTACTCACTTCCTGTTGCTTCTCTGGGACAGGAAGTGAGGGGAAATCTACCCAAAGGGACACAGGTAGCACATTCTGTATATACTGAAAAAGGGTTTAAAATATCCAAAACTAGAAAAAAAGTTTTGGCTAGACTTACACTCCTATTTGAACTGTGCAGCTTGTTTAATTATTGTAATTAGCTCAATTAATTAGCTAATTAGCTCCATATTAGCTATAT
>NW_017306314.1:884026-889336 GCF_000935625.1 Nanorana parkeri
TATATCTATATATATATTTATTTATTTTTTGTATAGTAGTATATACATACATACATACATACTGAATCAATGGATTCATTTTAGGCCCCATTCCCACTAAGCGATTTATCGCGCGATTTCCGCAACGATATCACGCATTTTTGCCGTGCAATATCGCGAGAAGTCGTCGGACAATGCTATTCAATCAATGGATCTGTCTTAGCTCCATGTCGCCTGTCGCTTGTCGCTGTAGCTCCAGCAGGACCCCTTTTTGGCAGATTTTGCGCAATTTTTCTATTTTTGAATGGAGCCCGACGGTGAAGGTCGCGCTACCGTCGCTGGATCGTCACACCGAAAGTCGCGCTATCCCGGCCGCACGGATCCGCTGGAAAAGGTATGTCGCATAGTGTGAATGGGGCCTTACAGTGGACACTATATGGAGAAATGTAAATGAAAGGACCCTCTGTTATCTAAAACAATCAGAATCCAGATGTCATTTGTTGACCTGCTCTACGCATAGGTCAGCTGGAATCTGATCGGTTGTTGGAAAATACTGACAATTGCCTTCCAGATACGCTGTATTCTGTTACTTTTCTTATTTTACTGGTGTTTGGGCTAAACATACTTGCATACTGTGCCATTTCTGTGTATTGTGTGTAGTAATAACATTTCTGATCAATATGTAACCCAATGTTCTTTTAGTGTTACTTTTTTAGGTCCCTTGTTTTTATGTTCCTCTGAGCAAGTGTTGGCACAGGTCATACCTGTTGTATACACATAACAATGTATCTATGCTTTATAAATAATTATACTTCTCTGTTTAATTAAAGTTATGAGGACAGATAAAATCTTGGGTACTTTCTACAGGATGACAGTGTATCAAAAAGATGATCATTTAGAGTTCTTGGTATTTTGCCAAATGATCACTGATTTCCGGTTCATTGAGGACTGACTTTGAATATTTTCCTAAGAAGCACAAAGGAAAAACCGCAAGCACTCTACCCTACCCTCCAGATAAGTAAAGATGTACATAAATAATGCTGAACACATCTGTGTTCTCAGCTGGTAAGCCTTTACTAAAAAAACAAAGCACCAAAATGCAATGCATTTTGAGAGTTATGCACTCCTTTCATCAGGGTTTATCACAATAGAAAAAAGTAGAGAGGTATTGTTGAAGCCCAACTGAATTTTCAATTTAAATCAGCTAAATACATTCCAGGTGCAGTAAAGCAAAATGTGTGTAAAGTCTTAAGGTGCCCATACACCTTGCGATTATCGTATGATAATCGTATGCGATCGACTTTTCGTACGACAATCGTAACGTGTGAATGTAGTGCCCGACCGATAGTACTGTACAATCGTACGACTTTTGACGGTCAAGCATGTTTGAAAACTTTGGTCGATCGTACGATGTTCGCATGGTTGGTGGCATTTCCGTCCGTCAAAAGTCGTACGATTAACACTGCGCATATGAAAAATTTTAACTGCCGCTGATTGAACCTTGCGATAATCGGGGCAGGATGGGGCAGGATGCGCAGTGTTAATCGAAAATCGTACGACGGTTTGATCATCGGACGAAAAGTCGTAAGGTGTATGGGCACCTTAACAGTCAATTGTCTTTAAAAAAAAACAGCCACATTCTGAGTAGCAATGCCTGTCCACTGCCAGCATTGTGCAGAGAAGGAGCCCTGCTCTTTGCATGGAAGCAACCCTGCTGAGCTAAACATATAGCAATCAGCAAAACTCATGCTCCCTGCTGACTGGACAACTCTTGCTCTGACTCAGCAGGGAGTTGTCAGACCACTGCAGAGAGACCACTACTTCGCCACAGAGAGCAATGGCCCTTTTCTGCAGCATTCTAGCAAGGGATAGGCTCTACTCTGACTGTAAGTGCAAGAAAACCAAATGTAAGATTCTACACACCTTTTGTTTGGATGCACCTAGAATGAGTTAGCTGATTTAAAATTCCCAGCCCCATTGCCCACGCCACCCAACTTTGCTCCTCCGAAGAGCTAAACTTGCCAAAAGATGTTGTGTAAGCAACACTCCTAGGAACATCCTCACCGTTGTGCTCTGTGGTTTCATGCACCGCCCCCTATGTGACTAAAGGACACAGTAGTAATATAGGGGCCAATGGAAGGAACCTGGCATCCAACACACCCGAAAGAAGACTTCTCTCTTCAACACAGTGGAGTTCAGTGGCACAGGCAGTGTTTGCTTTGCAGGCAGGACTTCCTTTTCAGTTTTACAATTGACTACAGAGTCACTTTAAATGGTCAGTTCACACAAAACTGATATTTCCACTCTGAGTAGTTAGTGGTGGCTTTAGGTTTTTCTTTATACACTGTATCTCTGGTCGTATCATTTTTCTACCTAATTGCACAGTGTTTTTTCTAATTAAAATTGTGTGCCTCGCTGTCAACTAATCCCAAATAAATCCCTGAAACCAATAAATTATCAATCGAATCCTGCCAGTAACATCAAGGTCTTGCACCCTTCCTAGTCACTGAAAAAGGTTTTTACACTTATTGGATTTTTCATTAATTTTACATTACTGAGAATGGAGCAGGCAAGGTAAGACTTTGTCGCAAGACAATATAAGAGAGATAAGAAACTGTGAAGTGATTCATTTCACTAACACTACAAATACAATGAAGGTTTTAAACCACCCTATTGTTGAATAGATTGTACAAGAAAATGGTGGATAGCCTAGATATACTATAACATACATACTATATGTGTTTGCAAAGCAGTCTGTAACCAAGCATACAATGTTGATTAAGTGACAGGGTGTTACAGGAATGCCTAAAGTTTCTCTAAAAAAGCAAATATAAAGAATAATATTTAGAAATCACCATGATACAGAACAAATTATGAATATCTATATTTTAAATGTGTGCAGTCAGCTAAGTCATTCATTGTTTTGTTCAACAGAAACTGTGCTATATGGTGAGAAAGCAAAAACTGGGATAAATGCAATAAAAATGTGTCGTTGCAGATCCCATTCATGAAACTTTGGCTTCAAGAGGGCCACCCAAATCCATAAACTCCTGGCTCTATAACATGCTTCTCACAGTAGCCAACTCAGCGTGCCCGCAGGAACAGGAACTAAACATAAGCCCTTCCTTAGAAGAGTGGGAGAAACCATTCTCTCTCAACTATAAATTGTAAAGCACAGAAAGAAAAAAATACTCATGTGGTAGTACTGCTGCCGCTCAGAGCTCCATTCTCTCATCCTAAGCGTGACAGAGAGGTGTTGGATATGCCTCACATATAAAGAAACTATGCCCCTTATTTGGTGGGAATGCACACGAATGCACACATTTTAGAATACAATCTTATCTTTGTATATACCATACCATTAGAGGCACCCAGAAAATGGCATAAACAATTCCCCATTGCTGAATAGGCTCAGGAAGTGGACCTTATAATGCACATGGAGCCATTGATAGCAGCGGATGCAATCGCATGGTAAACAACGTACAAGAAAATCTGTTTGGACTTCCTATTACTGTAAGTTTTTCTGTTGTAAACTTTCTTGGTAACAAAAACAAAAACTTTGGTGACGAAAACATTTTAACAAAACAGATTCTAGATATACATATAATGTGCTGTTGCCCCTGATTTTCAAAGTACGTATAGCAAGTTTTAGTTTTCATTTTGGATACAGCAGGGAGTTAAAACAGTAGTTAGGTTGTTATTGATGTCTATGCCCCCGCTAAGGAGATACGCCCTCTATTTTACCTGGAGATCTTTGTCACTGGGACACAAAATGACAGGAAATGTGAAATTGTACTGTTGTCACCAGAACAGGAGATTAGGGGAAATCTCTATCTGAGGTTTCAGTTAGACAAAGCAAGCTAACAGACAATGCCAAGAAGCACAGCTGAAATAGGATACACTGTTTGAGGACAATTTCTTGCTTTGCTGTTTCTTGTTATAGCTAAAAGTGATACAGCAGAGAGAAGATTCAGTGTAATACCTGTAAAAATACTATAAGATAATAAAATATGACTCTGTGTTAGACTGACCCTTTAAACAATGTTAGAAACTCCTTACTATTTGAACTGACACTACAAGAACACCTAGTTATACTATTACATATGTTTACACAGCAACCTGTAACCAATTATACAAACCTCATTATGTAAAAGAGCACTAAAGAAATGCCTTAGGTTTCTCTGTCACTAGTCATAAAAAGAATATTATCTTAAGAATATCATGCTGCAGGACGACAGGTAGTAAATGGCTAAATTCTGAATTAACCTTTTTTCAGGTTCTGCAAATACTGTACTTTATTAAAAAAGCTGCAGTTTAAAATGTGATAAATGCATTGACAAATATGCTGCTGTCCTTGATATTCCACAAAATGTATACACTACTGAAACCCTACACTACTGTTTAAATTGCACCTGTGCCCAGAAAGTGCACTTGAAAGTATTAACATATTGTAAATGAGCAGTAAAAAAACACTGAATAAAAAGTTCTGACTAACTTCTGTACCTATAGGCATTGTGGAGAAATGAATCTTCATAATTCACAACAGAGGTACTGAAATAACAGCTCCTCTCCCCTTATTTTTTTATGCCAGCAAAAGCATGGCAGCCTCCCAGCCCTTTAATGTAAATAAACATTAGGTGCCTGTAAGCTGTTAGAAAAAGACTGAAGCCCAATTTCAGAGTCTCTGTTGAGATCTTTGAGGATGAATAGTCATTACTTGACAGTACATGCAGCTAGTGAGGGTTTTTTGAAAAGGTAAGGAAACCTTTGAAAAAAGTATTCTGAAAATGTCCTCACTCTTTTTGCGTCTTCCACAACACTGAGCTTATTTAGCTCACCGTCTTCTTCACAGTCGTATAAATACCTGGTACTTTCATCAGGTTCAGCTGTATCCTGCCATAATATTTACCTTTGTTGGGCCCAGTGGCGACTCTAGGAACAATATGTAGGGGGGGCACATAAGATACAACAGTCAAATCTGGGGGGGGCACTAATAATTTTGCATGTCGCAACCGCTGGTCACCGATGAGCTGATTTAATTGCAGATGGCATCGGCACCCCGCGGTTGTGACAGACATGTAGTCCAACGCCCCCCACAATCCTCCATACCGCAACGGCCGGGCGCCGATGCCATCCGCAATTTAATCAGCTAGGGCCTCTTCTTGCACAGTAAAACCTTTTCGACCTCCGTGGGATCGTCTCAGTTTTCAGTTTTGGTGAACCGGGGCAGGGTTCACCCATGGCTAGGTCCAGTGTTTTCTTATTTTAAACTCTAATAAGAGCAGGAAGGGGCATGGGGTGCAGGGAAGTAAGAAGACGTCCAAATGGGTG